>NC_133366.1:53025230-53040708 GCF_049309525.1 Garra rufa
CAAATGAGGTAACATGAATAAAGTGAGTATTTGCTTTATATGCCACACTTGATAAAAAAAATCTAGTTAAAATTTTTAATTTTGAAGCCTTGCCAACAGAATGAAAGCCTATTAACTAATATTGCATCATTTTATAGTTAAATGGCTCTGGGATTAAATTTTTTTTTTTTTTTTTTTTTTTTTTTTTACAAAATATCCCGAATGCAGTTTGAGATTAATTGGAATGAATAATAAAAGAAATTTCTGTTTTTGCAAATTAACTCTTATTACTCATATATATGGAAAATTTAATTTACTTTAAATAAGTGCCCTGCCCTTAAACCGATCATCTTGAGCTGACCAGGCTCCCATTGGAGCGGATTTGAGAGGGCAGGCAAGTCATGTGGGGATCAGAATCTGAAATTTACCATAATCCTCCAGAGGAAAAAGGAGGGGAGAGAGAGTAAGTCCTAGTTACCTCCACAGAACCTAGACTGCAGAGGTAGACAGGAGAAGAGCGTTGGTGAGCTAGTTGTGCAAGGTCTACGCAGTCATATAAAACTCTAAACACTCTTCTAAGTTTTTAATTATGGCCCAGGCCAAAAGCGATATGAGTGTCAATATGGAGATTTCTAACGGAGCTGTCATCCACAGTCCTGTAGGGTCATGCATGGAGATGGAAGATCGGAGGACTGCGGAGGAAGAGGAGGAGGAAGATGAGGTTGAACTAGCTGAAGAGGTGGACGAGGATATCAACATTGGAGATGACGATAGTGGAGAAAGCAATGTAATGCCTTCTACAGACGTGATCATCCATAAAACAGAGGTGGAGGACATTATGGCAGACATGAAGGAGCAAGTTAACCAAGAGACAGAGGTTCTGCAAAACAAATTTACGGAGGAGGTAAATACTGGAGAGATGGAGAAAGAAGAAGTGGACATAACCACCAAACTAACAACACCTGAGTTAGAGGTAATGGCTGAACTGCCAACGACAACGCAAACGCAAGTTCCAGAACTTCGAATCGAAGCTGAAGAGCTTGCAGGAGCATTGAAAGAACTGGAGAAGGATCGAGGAGATCACAAATTGGAAACGCTGTATGAAGATGAAAAGGAAAGCGATGAAATTCAGACCTTGAGTGAAAGGCAGACGGAAACAGAGGAACATCAGGATCTGCTCCTGTCTGAGGTAAGAGAGTTTACCTGTGACCTTCTTGAGAAAATCAAAAACAAGCCCACAGAAGATCAAACTCAGCAAGTAAAAAGTGACATACTTTTGGAAGAAGTGAAGCATGAAGAGGTGAAAGTGGAAAGTTGGGATGATGAGGGGGTAAAAAACGATGTAGACGAAGAGCCAAAGATGGTTTCTACCAGTGAAGTTGAATGTGTAAAAGACTTTCAGAGTCTTGGGGAAGAGGAAGAACCAGCAAAGTTTGATAATGTTGGTGAAGAGCAGTCTACAACCGAGGTGCCTTTATTAGAGGACTGCACAGAAGTTGGAGAGCCAATACACAATGATGCCTTAGAAACAAATAGTGATGAAGAGACGTGCATCACTTACAATGCACCAGAGGAAAGGGCGATTGATTGTGTTGTAACAGAGCAACCATCAGCTGATATAATTGGTGGAACCATAGAGGAGATGGTCCAGAATTCAGATCAGTTGGTGGAAAGCGCCGTGCAAGAACATGAAGAACTAAAGCGGCTGCAACAGGTGGTGGGCGACACCAATTTGGAGAGCTTTGAATGTGAGGTAGCGGATACACAAAAAGTTATTGCCAATGGTCCTGAGGAGACAAGAGGAGATGATAAAGAGGTAAAAGGCATTGAAATGATTCAAGATGAGTCTCAAAAATTTGTAGAGATTACAGAAGAGCCAAAACAGGTCAAGAAGGAGGAGCTTCCTGTAGAGGAGGCGGAACAGCCACTTGATGATCCTGAGGTTGTAAAAGAGGGGGCGTGCAAGAAGCAGGAACAGCTCTGCAATGACAAACTGGAAGTCGCAGAGGGAGGTGACCCTGCAAAGGAACAGCCAAGACAGGTCAACCAAGAAATGCCAGCACCTATAGAGGAGGGGGCGGGAAACTGGCTAGAAGAGCTCAAAGCTGTCATTGAAGATGAGCCCAGGAGGAAAGCCCAGGGGGGGCGTAAAGTCACCATACCTGCCTGGCTGAAAGCCAGCGAGAGCTCAGATGCCCATTTTCAAGAGCCGCCGAAGCCCCTCAGCAGTCGGGTCAAAAGCGTGAGCTGGGGCATTGAAGGAGAGGTGAATATCAAGGCAAAAGTTCAAGAGGTCACCATGGCGAATGGGTGCTCTGGGATGCCAGCTGCTGTAGTTCAACAGGAAGAAGAAAAACCTCCAGTGAATATGACAACGATGGCGACTTCAGCTCAGCAGGAGGGCGGTTCACATGACCAGCAGATCTCCCTCTATGTGAAGGTACCTTATATTGTTAGCTAAAGTCAGATGATGCTCAATATTTATCTATATATTAGAGTAAATACAAGTCCATGAAAGAGAGAAGAAAAAAACAGGCCTAAAACTGTAGGCCTACACTGTAAAAAACTTTGTTGAGTCAATTTGTTACAATGCTGCCGTAAAATTTTAAGTTCAGTCAACTCAAATATGTTTAGTCAACTTTAAATGTTAAGTTGTTTTTAGTGACTGAACTAAACATTTGGTTTGTCTAACTTAAAAGCTGGGTTTGTTACCCAGCTGCCTTCAAATTTTAAGTTTAATAAACTGAAATATCTAAGTTGTCACATAACATTTCAAGATGACTAAACTTATTTGAGTCGGCTGAACTTAAAATTTTAAGGCAGCCAGGTAACAAATTATTTTAGGTTGACTCAACAAATAGTTTTTTTACAGTGTACTAAGGTAGTATGCAATCTGAAAAGCGTCAGAAGCTTTACTTTGATTTTAGTAATAGCTCATACCAAGCGACTGCAGTTTTACTTTATTGACAATGAATATTTTAGAGTTTTTGTGGGAACTAATTAGTGTAGTAATTTTTTATTTTTTTGTAAGAAAAGGTTGTTATATACACTACTGTTCAAAAGTTTGGGGTCAATGAGAATGCTTTTTTCACTAAGGATGCATTAAATTGATTAAAATTTATTTATAAAGCTTTTTGAAAATTGTATTTCAAATAAATGCTGTTCTTTTGAACGTTCTATTAATCAAAGAATCCTGAAAAATATTGAAAATAACATTGGAAATAATCAGAAATGTTTTTTGAGCAGCAAATCAGCATATTAGAATGATTTCTGAAGACTGGAGTAATGATGCTGAAAATTCAGCTTTAAATCACATTTTAGCATATATTCACATAGAAAATGGTTATGTGAAATTGCAGTTATATTTCTAAATTTTTACTGTTTTTTGTAATCAAATAAAGTTAATAAACAGGGTAAAAATAAAAGTGACCTCACTGACAGTGTTGTTAGGATTAACTAAAACTATTAATAATTAAAAATTAATCTCAAATGAAATGAAATATAAATTACAGAAATCTTAACTTAAAAAATAAATAAATAAATAAATGTTTAAATGTTTGCAGCTAGCTGAAATAAAATAATTAAAGCTAAAGTTAATGGAAATAAAAATATATGACAGAATTACTAAAGCCCAAAACCAAATTTAAATTAAATCAGGAATATAAAAATACATTCATATAATAGTATATAAACAATGCTAAATAATACTGGTAAAAATAAATATTTTAAAAAATTACTGTGATTACTGTGGTGAATTTTACAGGGAGGACAGGATGTTACATACATATAAACTGTCAAAAAGCAAACAAAAATCAGATTTTTGTAGAAACACTGACAGAATAATGCATTGTGTCTTATTGTAAAAATAAGCATGGTAAGGGTGTCTTGTTAGCCACATTAGCATACAGTTTCCTACAATGACAGCATGTCCTTCTGCTCAACAGATGGTCTTACTATCACCAACACTAATTGCATTAATGTCTTTGCTCTACTGGTCAGTTGGTCAGCTGTCATCCCGCTTCTAGAAAACCAGACTGTAATTCCCAGTCCAGGGCAATGTTACTACAAATTGGTTAAGCTTGTTGTAGCTTGATCACCGTATTATTTCAGGGTAATCATATAAAATATACCATATACTAGTAACTAATGCATTTTAACTGGCCTTTAAAGCTAAAATTAAGTTTTTTTATGTAACATCCACTAATCTGACAAGAAATTTTAATAGTTTAGACTAAGCTGCAGTGCATGGTGTTTATAAATGCTTTAGTTACAGTTGTTCATGTAACAAAAAAAAAAAACGTATATTTAAGCTTAAGGTTTAAGAAATAAGGTTTAAGTCAAACGTCCCACCCTGTTTGTGTTGTGTTGTATAAATGGTTGTTGCTGGTGATATAATGCACTTAGTTAATTGAGATAATTCTTGGCAGGTTGTTGAGCTGATGGATTGGTTGGTGAGCTAAAAATGAATCTGACACAACCGGCTGTGGTGTTTCTTAATCGATTCTAGAATGTTCTAATAGAAAATACCACATAAAGTATCCTCTCAACAAACATTAGGAAAGAACTGGCTTTAGGTATCAATTCATTTCTATTTTCTTGGCTTCATTTTAGCAATGTTAATGCAATAAAGCACACTAAAAAGTGCAACATAGATGCAGTGCAACTTTGTTTTTCAAACTACAGCAATATGTATTTATTTATTTAGGCCTATTTATTAATTTATTACAATGCGTGTGGTTCTTAATCAATAATGTTAATAAAAAAAAATCAAACTTTTTCAACTGTTGTAGTGAAACTTCAATTGATTTTATTTCTTTTTCTTTATTTATAGATTTATGTATGTATGCATTTCTATTACATTTAATTTAACTGAGTGTGCTTCCTAACCAAGCAAAATTATAGCAATATATATTTATTTAAATTGATAAACTTTGTTTTCCCTATGAACAAAACTACAGCAATAATAGTTTTGACTTTTGTATTTATTTTGTTTAAAATGTATTTATTTTATTTTTATTTTATTTATTTATTTTTTTATCTATTTTTTTTTGTTTGTTAAATTTTGTTTTTCCAATAAGCAAAACTACAGCAATAGTAGTTAAATTTATGTATTTATTTAAATAATTACTTAATTATTTAATTTTAATTTACTTTTAATGTATTTATTTAATTTGTTAAACTATTTTATTCTTAACCAAGCAAAGCTACAGCAATGGTTTTATTTTGTTGATTTATTTATTAATATATATATATATATATATATATATATATATTTATTTATTTATTTATTTATTTTTTTTTTTTTTTTTTAATTGTTTAAAACATTCATAACCAAGCGCTCACAGCCAGATTCTTGTTTTATAAAGGAGGCAGAGCATTTTTCATTTATTTTGTTTTGTTTTGTTTTGTTTTATTTTATTTTATTTTATTTTATTTTCTATTTTATTTTATTATTTTTTTAATCTATTTTATTTTATTTGTTAAACTTTGTTGTTCCAATAAGCAAAACTACAGCAATAGTAGTTACATTTATGTATTTATATACATAATTATTTAATTATTTTATTTTATTTTATTTTACATTTATACATTTTATTTGTTAAACTATGTTGTTCTTAACCAAGCAAAACTACAGCAATAGTTTTATTTTATTTGTTTGTTTTACTTTTTTTTTTTTTTTTTTTTAGAATTCTTTAAAACATTCATAACCAAGTGCTCACAGCCAGATTCTTGTTTTATGAAGGAGGCCTAGCAGCAGGACATTAAGCCTGGTAAAAATGCCCTTAAATCCCACCCTTTATGTTTCTGCAGAGTGATTCCCGTAACAAAGACGGCTTTTGTTTGCATGTTTCAGTGGAAAAGTGCAACTCCTACAATCTCTGAACGGTTCAGATCACTAACAAATAATAACAAGCATTATTTTTAGTCTCATTATTGGTTTGTATTTGTTGTGGTAGTTTTGCTTTGGTAACAGGATCTAAGTGAGGACATGTGCTGACCGTTATCTAATTAAAGATGCCTGTTATTCAGTGATTAAACAGATGATTCTTATCCTTTATTGACTCAAGTGATCTGTTTTGCCTCTTTGCTCATGTATTTCTAAGTGAATAATGTGTTTGTAAGTGAATAGTGTAGTGGGTTAATCGTGTTCCAGCATTCCTCCACACACTAATCTGATTAACATGTTTGTTAGTCTGAGTGACTGAGGGTTTCTGGATTGGTTTATGGGTGTTCTGAGTGGTTGCTAGGCAGTTGTTTATTGCCCCACAGTAAACTTGGCATTAAATATGAAATTATGAAATTTCATTAATGTGATGTAATTGCTTTGCGGACAAGTGTGCATATGTTGGCTTATTAAAACAGAGTCTGAACTTTGTTTTTTTGGACTGGCACACACTTTTGCATGATCACAGAGCCTGATTATTTGCAGTTCTGGTTAAAGATGAAGCTCTGCCCTCTGCTGGTCTTCTGCTGGTCTGATTTTCCCTCATCAAAGCCTGTTAATATGGTAGCTTATCTTCAGGTGAACAGACCTCACATAATCATTCATAACCCCCAGAGTCATAAATACAGTAAAACAGTAATAAATTAACTTCCTAAAACCCAGGCATACAGAAACAGCAGTAATTCTGAGGTAGTGTTTATTGGTCCATTGTTGCTGTCAGATAATGAATAAAAAAAAAAAAAAGAAAAGTCAAATGTCATATTAAGTCAAATGCAGTCACCAGGCTGTACCTGCTAACTAAAGCAAACATGCCAGGAAAATGTACATTTCAAGTGCTTTGGCTACAAAATGACCACTTCTAAAACTGGGTGTTGAAAGTAGACGACAGAAAAGCAAAAATGAAATTCGAAGAAATAAAAAGACTAAATGATGCACATAAAATCCTTCAGAGCTTTTAAACCTGGAAAGCATTAAAAAAAAATTGCTGTCAAAAGGTCATTCAATAGAAATGTCATTTTTTGTCCCTAGCCTTTACAGAAATATTACACATGAAAAACACTTTAAGGTTACAATTTCTTTATACTTTAAAATTAAACAATATGTTCATTGAACAGTTTCACCTTCTTGAACCATCAACATGGCAATATTTGTTTTGAATTCAATATATAGAATTCCAAGCACCACAAAACTCATCCCTACAGGCATGTACAGAGATAAAGTGCTTTATTTAAGTTTTTTTTTTTTTTACCATTTAAAATACAATAATGTATTCACAACTATCAGATATAAATATAAATGTCATAAAAAAAACGCTGAAGAAATATTATAAAATATATAATGAAATTAGTGGTCCCTTGAAGTTGTGTCACTGGTGTTACATTTTAACAAAAATCTTTTATTTTAAAATAAAAATCAGACTGATAACATCATTTGACTTCCTTATTCTTATTTTCTAAAGATCTATGAGGAAAGGCCCATGATAAGTCCACTGTCGCTTTTTTAGTTATCAGAAATGTTCTCATTCATCTCATGATTTCATGTGAGGCTTTTAGTTGAGCTCACTGGTGTGATCTATACTTTATTGTTAGTAAACTGTAAAAAAAGCCTAGAATACAAATGGATTAAACTACTTCATTTAGTGAGTATAACCATGGTCTTATGTATGTCACTGATGATTTATTGTGATTTACTGGTGTTACTGTGTTTTTTTCTGTCACATTAAATAAATAAAACATAATCTCCTTATTTCTTACATTTTCATTATTTTTCTGTAACTGACTACATGTGCTGAAAAAATCGAGAAATAATATGTCATAAAAACCTTTAATATTGCCAAAGAAATAAGGTAACACCAGTGACAAACATGGTACATATGGTCTTTAAATAAATGCACAAAAAAAATTAAAGCTGTCATTTATGTGTATTTAAAAAGTCAAAAGTTATCTAATAATATGGTCTTTAAACACGTTTAAATGTTAGAAAAATAAATACATTTTAAGACATTTTGCCATACTAAAAGTGGGCATTTATGTAGAATGACCCAGAAATAGTAAAGGAAAAATATCAAAGTGCGGCCTGTTTTTCTGTTCATGATAGGTCATTAAAGCGAATTTGACATTCGGCTTTGAGTGGGAACCCTGTTTACAATATAGTTTATTTCTAGATTATTGTGCTGGAAATCATAGTAGAGAATCCCATCATCACAAATAACATTTTTTACAGTGTTGATCTGTAAACTGCTTTCATAACACACATCTCATGAACGGCGTCTCTATTGCTGATAACAATGAACAAACGTCTCAGTGTCTCATCCTGCGTGTTCGACCGCTTTTTCCATCCCAAACACCCACAGCACATGAAGACAGACTCTTACCAAATTAAATCAGTCATTCTGGATGCACAAAGAACTGAAGAAAACACGTTTTATACATGCAGAGTTTTGAGAAAGCATTTAATGTTGTTGATTTGTGAGTCATGTGAAAGCAGCGCATCTGCAGCAATATTTGACCATGGCTTGGTTTGATGTAGCAGCTAAAAAATTGGGATTTCCTAGCATTGAGCTGTTTGTGAAGGTAAGACGTTCTCACATTGAACCTTTGAAGAAATAACGACTTTGTTTTTCATATTCTGAATGGGAAATCATGCTAGGCTTGAGTACTGACTCAGAATTCCTGGTACTGTGCTCTAAATAAACATCTTGTGATGTTTGTTCTGTTGCTCAACAGTGTAAGCTTATTTGGCTCCTTAATGGTTTCCATAAAGTATTGTGGGGTTTAATGAGGCTGAATGCTTCCTTAAAGGATAGTTCACCCAAAAATGTTAAAATAAGTCATTATTTACTCACTGTCAAGTTGTTCCAAACCTGATTGAATCTATTTAGATGTTGAACACAAAAGAAGATATTTTGAAGAATGCTAGCAACCAAACAGTTAATAGTAACCGTTGACTTTCAGAGTATGGAGAAAAAAAATACTATGGAAATAAATGGCTACCGTCAACTGTTTTTTAAAATATCATCTTTTGTTGATGGTGGCCATTGCATTCCATAATATTTTTTCCACAATAATGGAAATGGTTAATGGTTTTGGCTCCTTAAAGCCAAATAAGCTACAAAATATGCCATACAAAATATAATGGAAGGCAATGGCCTCCGTCAACAAAAGATGATATTTTGAAAAACAGTTGACGGTAGCCATTGCCTTCCATAGTATTTTTTTTCTCTCCATACTATGAAAGTCAATGGCTACCATCAACTGTTTGGTTGATGCATTCTTCAACATATCTTCTTTTGTGTTCAACATCTGAAGAAATTCATACAGGTTTGGAACAACTTGATAGTAAGTAAATTATGGCAGATTTTACATTTTTGGATGAACTATGCTTTAAGGAAGCATTCAGCCACATCAAACCCCACAATACTTTACGAAAACCATTAAGCAGCTTTAAATAAGCCATTGACTTCCTTATTGTGGAAAAAATATTATGAAAGTCAATGGCCACCGTCAATAATACACTGCTGCTCAGAAGTTTGGGATCAGTAAGACTTGTGTTTTTTAAAGTTTAAAGTCTCCTATGCTCATCAAGGCTGCATTTATTTGATCAAAAAAATACAGAAAAAAACAATAATATTGCAAAATGTTATTACAATATAAAATAATGGTTTCCAATCATTTTTTTTTGAACCTGTGATAGTTTTTTCAGGATTCAGGAATGTTAGAAATAGAAATGGAAATAGAAATTATTTCTGTATTTTTGATTAAAAAAAAAAACGCAGCCTAGATGAGCATTAGAAACTTATTTAAAATACATTAAAAATACGCTAAAATACATAAAAAAATCTTACTGATCCCAGACTTTTGACAGGCAGGGTATATTTTGAAGAATGTCGGAAACCAAACAGATGATGGTAGCCATTGATTTCTATAGTATGTGGTAAAAAATACCATGAGAGTCAATGGCTACCGTGAACTCTTAAAAATATCTTCTTCGGTGCTCAATAGAAGAAAGAAACTGAAAAATTGAAGGGGAGTCGATGATGACAGAATTCATTTTTTTCCATTACCTAATTTACCTTTTTATTGCCATTTAATTTGCGTGAAACAAAATGTTAAAAGAAGTCATCTACTGTAAATATAAGTGTAATTTATTGAGTAAATAACCACTTAAAAGTAACTTGTTTAGGTGAATATGTACCAATGCCTATTTGAAATAATTTAGTATAATATATAATATATTTAATAATATAATAATAATTTATAATAATATAAATGCTTTAAAGTGAAATGTTAATAAATATATCTCATAACATGTCAAGTCTTTTTAATTATCTCTGTATTATTCTGGATTTTCTGTACATTTTGAAGCCAAAGTATTTGACTCAAAAAAAAAATCTTTTAAGTAATTTTATATTTGAAACTTCCCTTAAAATCATAATTTTATCATATTATGTCTTCATGCATCAGGACATTTTTGCAGTGCACAGAGCAAATAAAATCAAAAGCTCCTTCAAGCCCATTGTACTCTCTCTTGAAGAGCATGAATGTTTGTAATGACAGGAATGATGGGATAATCTGTGTGTGTCTCTCAGGCCGGCAGTGATGGAGAGAGTATTGGGAACTGTCCGTTCTCTCAGAGACTCTTCATGATCCTCTGGCTGAAAGGAGTCATCTTCAACGTCACCACTGTGGATCTCAAGAGGTGAAGCACATATTCACAGATGAAGACACAATGACACAAACAAGATCTTTGACAACACATATTTCCCATTAGGATGTTCCTGTAGTTCACAGCGTCGAGCGTGACTCACACAGCATCACAAACAAAGTTGTGGGTTCGATTGCCATTGAATGCATAAAGTGATAAAATGCATGTCTTGAATGCAAATTCAGCTGCTTTGGATACAAGCATCTGCATGCATATAAATGTAGAACATTTTAAGACGTTATTCTGATAAACAGAATCACATAGAAATTTAATTGAAATCAGGATCTTATTTAACTTCATTAAGATACCTTTGCTTACCAATTAATATGGGAATTTCATTTGTGTTATTTTAGTATTATTTATCTACAATTGTTTTTTTTTTATATATATATATATATAACATTTTATACACCATCTGAAAGCTGAATGAGTAAGCTTTCCATTGATGTATGGAATCAAAAAATCTAAATATTGAGCAATTTTCTTAAAAGTTGTGCAAATGAAGTTCTCAGCAATGCATACTACTAATCAAAAATTAAGTTTTGATATATTTACGGTGCGCTTAATACTGTTTTTGGACTTTTTTCAGAATTATTTGATCAATAAAATGTTAAAAAGAACAGAATTTGTTTAAAATCTTTTGTAACAATATACACTACCTTTCAAAGTTCGGGGTCAGTAATTATTTTTCTTTCTTTCTTTCTTTGAAAGTAATTAATACTTTTATTCAGCAAGGGTGTGCTAAACTGATTAAAAAAAGTGATAGAAAAGACTTATATTGTTAGAAAAGATTTATATTTTAAATAAATGCTGTTCTTTTAAACTTTTTATTCATCATAGAATCCTGAAACTCAGGTTCAAAAAAATATTAAGCAGCACTGTTTCCAACATTGATAATAAAAGTAATAAATCAGTATTGAGACGATTTTTAAAGGATCATGTGACGCTGAAGACTGGAGTAATAGCTAATGAAAATTCAGCTTTACATCACAGAAATACATTATTTTTCAAAGTACATTACAATAAAAAAAAATAAAAATAAAAAAAAATCTTACTGATCCCAAACTTTTGAGCAGCAGTGTATATATTTTATTTTAGCTTGATTTCAGTTAAAAAAATTTTTTTTTTAAATAGCTTTAGATATTTATAAATCTTTTAGAGCTTTCAGAGGTTCCCACACTTTTTTTATATGAAGGGTAAATATTGCATCTCTGCTGTAGTTTTAGTTTGCAATAGCAAACTAGATGATGGCTGGTTTGTTTTTCTGTGTCCCACAGGAAGCCAGCAGATCTGCAGGATCTCGCTCCAGGAACCAACCCGCCGTTCATGACCTTCAACGGAGAGGTGCTGGTGGACGTCAACAAGATCGAGGAGTTTCTTGAGGAACGACTGGTCCCACCACAGTACTTTCTATATCGCTTCATTTCCCATTGCATCAGATACTTTTGTTGCTAAATTAAAAAAATAAATAAAAAATAACCCTGGGACATTTTTTAGATACCCAAAGTTGGCAGTGAAGCATCCAGAATCCAACACAGCAGGAATAGATGTGTTTGCCAAGTTTTCCGCCTACATCAAGAACCCTAGGAAAGAAGCCAATGAGGGTGAGATTAATTGGTTTTATTCAAGCTTGTGAAATTCTTCTGTAATTCTGTTTTAATTTGGACTTGTATTAAATGTATTAAGGTCTGGAGAAAGCTCTTCTGAAATCTCTGAAGAGGTTGGATGAGTATCTGCAGACGCCGCTCGCAGAGGAAATAGATGCCAACAGCATGGATGATCCCGGTGTGTCCACACGCAGTTTTCTGGATGGAGCCGAACTCACGTTGGCCGACTGCAACCTGCTGCCCAAACTACACATCATTAAAGTATGTCTTTCCTTTTCTACACTTTCAATCTCTCATGCTATGTCTTTTCTTTTCTTTTTATTTTAGTTGTATTAATTTACATATACAGTTGAAGTCAAAAGTGTACATCCCCTTATCAGAATCTTCAAAATGTTACTTATTTTACCAAAATAAGAGGGATCATACAAAATGCATGTTATTGTTTATTTAGTACTGACCTGAATAAGATATTTCACATAAAAGATTGAATTTATAAAAATAACCCTGTGCAAAAGATTCTGTGTTGTTACCTGATAGATCCACAGCTGTGTTTGTTTTTTTTTTTTAGTGTGGTTTTTAGTTTTTTGTTTAGTGATAGTTGTTCATGAGTGCCTTGTTTGTCCTGAACAGTTAAACCGCCTGCTGTTCTTCAGAAAAATCCATCAGATCCCACAGATTCTTATTTTGAATAGATTCCAACAATGACTGTATGATTTTGAGAACCAGCTTTTCACACTGAGGACAACTGAGGGACTCATATGCAACTATTACAGAAGCTTCAAACACTCACTGATGCTCCAGAAGGAAAAACCATGCATTAAGAGCCGGGGGTGAAAACTTTTGAATTTGAAGGTCTGGGTAAATTTAACTTATTTTGTCTTCTGGGAAACATGTAACATGTAATCTTCTAGCCTCTGAAGGACAGTACTAAATGAAAAAATATGATATTCAGGCAAAATAAGAAAAATGCACACATCTCCATTCTGTTCAAAGGTTTTCACCCCCGGCTCTTAATGCATGGTTTTTCCTTCTGGAGCGTCAGTGAGCGTTTGAACCTTCTGTAATAGTTGCATATGAGTCCCTCAGTTGTCCTCAGTGTGAAAAGATGGATCTCAAAATCATATAGTCATTTTGTATGATCCGTCTTATTTTGGTAAAAGAATTAATATTTTGCAGATTCTGAAAGGGGGATGTAAACTTTTGACCTTAACTGTATATATGTATATACAAAAACACAAATACGGCACAATTGCACAAATTTTAGGGCCAGTAATTCTGGCATGCACACATTTTTCTTTGCAAAGAATGCATTTGCTAGATTTTACTGCCTCCATTCTCTGTTATAGATTGTTGCCAGGAAGTACAGGGGTTTTGAGATCCCTGCTGAGATGACAGGGATTTGGAAATATTTGAATAACGCCTACAAGAGAGAGGAGTTCATGAACACCTGCCCTGCTGAGCGCGAGATCGAGTTCGCTTACCTGGATGTCGCCAAAAAGATCAAATAGTTCAGGATAACAAGACGAGTAGTGCTAGCTCAGAGTCACATGCTCATGTGTGTCGTATGTTTGTTTGTGTTTGTGTTTATGTGTGCACTCACTGGTGGAGCTGCACTGTGGTATATTAATCATAAATGAGTAGATTGGCATCCGTTTTCCTTCAATCAATGGCAGGACCAAGAAAAGACTATAAGACCAGATGCATAGAATAAAATACTTTGTTAGTACTTTTAACAATCTGTCTGTCTTCACAGATCATATAGACTAGATGTTATGCATTCATAATATTTCACAAAGGCCTTGACCAAGTCTCAATCACTTTTAAGCTATGGATCTCAATGTTTCTGAATTTTTCTTTCTATTTTTTGCATATTTGAATTTTTACTTATGCTTCCTCTGGTCAGGCCAGTATATTTACACATGCATTTTCTATTTGCATTTTCTATTTAAAGAAATCATGTTTATTTTACACTATCACCAACTCTCCTTTTGTATCATCACATGAGGTTATTATCCACAGGTTTACTAATTACTGATTGTGATTGTTTTGTCTTTCCAAGCTTAGGACCAAACTGCTTCTTCATTTCGATTTGATTGTTTTTTTAAATCTGTGCACAGAACTTAAAACACGCTATTTATGCAACTATGTAACCTTGCGCAAACGCCTTATGAAGCTCTGACGAGGAGACTTTAATTAAACTAATCAGAATTCATCAAGTCTTCGTGGTTTTTAATTTCCTATTGCCGTCGTGAACGAGGGTCGTGTGAAGAATGAGATCTTGATACGCGAGTCGCATTGATCGCCGCAGACGACGGACGAAATGAAAAGACTTCATTTGACTTGTTCTCTTGTATTTTGAAGGGTCTCCTTGAACGTCACCCAAGCAACAGAGCAATCAGATCAATTTAGGAGGCATAATATCAACAGCTTGTCTTTCTAGTCGACTTGCTACCTCATCATCACCATAGTGACCTCTAAGTTTGAGCTTTGAGAACTTGTGCAAACACTAGTACAGTGAGGCCAATCGCAGCAATGCGCATCGCTCTGTCTTATTTTGCAATGATCACCGAAAGAGGTATCTGTAGAAAAATAAAGTTCTCTTTATTATCACAATATTTTTGCATGCTTTGTCATTTTTATTGGTGCTTGCAACAACGAAGATGTTGTAGATCGAAGGTTAAGAGCAATTCGTGCACAAAGTCAAAGGTACACACGTCACAGAGGTCAGAGGAGTCAGTCTTGTTATTGATGGTCCGTCGGGAAGAGCTTAAGCATCTCTGTTTGAGAACAGGATTTGTTGCTTGGTGAAATGCGGGTCAAACAGGCTGCAAATCTTAGTTCTGAGAGCAGTACTTCCAGAAGCACACTGTTTTTGGACAAAGATAAACAGTTTATTTAAATGTTATCATGCACATGGCGTGTTTTTGTTATCCAGACCAACTGGTTGCGTCATACCTCTCTTGTTGGTTTTCTTAGTTGATGGAAGAGACTTTTTAAAGGATTTTCCATTGAGTTTGGAATCCATTTGTTCAGTGCTGGCCTTTGGTGAAATCCCACCGCTGTCTATAGTAGTCGCTGTGGTGGATTTCAGGTTTCCGTCTGTCACTACCTGGAGGTTAGAAAACACGATTTATAGCATAAAGCACAAATTGAACTCTTTTATATATTTATAAAAATAAAAATATACATTTTAGCATCTGAACATATCTTTTATATGTTTATGTTAGTATGTGCACATACCATT
>NC_133366.1:53041208-53059773 GCF_049309525.1 Garra rufa
CAGTATTGTTTATTAAATAGAAAATGTAAATAAAAAGGGAACATTTTAAATGTAAAATTCGAAATTATCGTTTTTTCTTTTATGCTAAAAATCATTAAGATATTAAGTACAGATCATGTTCTATGAAGACATTTTGGAAATTTCCTACCATAAAAGTATAAAAATTTAATTTCTGTTTAATAATATGCATTGCTAAGAACTTCATTTGGACAACTTTGAAGGCGATTTTCTCAATATTTAGATTTTTTTGCACCCTCAGATTCTAGATTTTCAAATAGTTGTATCTCGGCCAAATAATGTCCTATCCTAACAAATCATAAACCACAAAAATTGACCCTTATGACTGGTTTTGTGGTCCAGGGTCACATTTGTCAAGGTATTTGAGTTTTTGACACACCTCTGGTTATGAAGGTGATTCGATGGCTCAGTGTGCTGTTCATTAACTTGTGAAGCTCTTCAAGAGCACTCAGCATCTTCACCAGCTCCTCTCGAACGTCCGGATCACCTGTGACAGGATCCGATTGTTCGGCTGATGTTGGAGTGTCGCCGTGCTTGTTTGAATCAATGAGCTTTGACAGTCTGAACAGTCTGTTCTTCTCCGTTTGCCGCTGGGAATTGGGTGAACTGGTTGTGCGGTCGATCCTCAGAGATCCATCACGAATCTCCTCATGTCCATCAGAAAGGATTGTTAGTGTCTTTAATGGATTATTGACACCCGTGTCTAAGGTTTTGTCTCTGACATTTGGTCTACTTGTCACCGTAATTATTTCATCTAATGCTTTCATCACTACGGTTTTTCCATCTCCATCTGGAAATGTCGTCATTGGTCTGGTCTTCAGTAGCTTCTCGAAGATCCTTGTCGCTTGTGCTGCATTTTCTTCTGCTGCATCAGTGCCAATTCTCCATCGATCTGGAAGAAAATACAGACGCTTTAGGGGATTTTTGAACCTGGTAAAGCAACTTTGGAGTCCCTTTCATATATTGTAGCCACAATGCGCCATTTTCACAGAATTTCATACTCACTCTTCATGTTTGGTAACAAGCGTGGGAAAGAAACACAAACCATCCGCCTTATTAGAAGTCAGTGCAGAATGATTTAAAACAGTAAACAAACCTTTTCAAAGCTTTGAATCAATTGAACCAATTGCTTCACAAAATGCTTCACATTTCGATGTCGGAACGGTGTAAATGCAATGGAACCGTTGCATAAAACCAGCTTTTACAAACCCTGTTGCAAACAATTTATTGACGGTAAGATATAATATGCATAATATGTCTTCTTTTATTAATTTGCATTGCTATTACTGTTAAGTACTCTTCCTTTTTGACACTGGTTCAATGGTTCACTGGCCTAACAGCAAACCATTGACATTTCAAAACATTTGTGATGCAACAAAGCCTCATTTACTGGGATCATGTGACTTTGCCAGTTTTTTTTTTAATATGCACTCCAAACCACTGGTTCAGAAATGATTTGCAAAGGTTTCTAAGCAGCTGCTTGAAAAGGTTGGCCGACCCCAAAATTGAAATTCATTCATCATTTATTCACCCTTGTTTCATTCCTAACCTTTATGACTTTATTTTTTTTGAACATAAAATATTATGAAGAACATTTGGCAGCCGAACAGTTTTGGTGACCATTGAATTCCATCATACACTCTTAAAAATAAAGGTGTTTTAAAAGGCAATGCTATAGAAGAACCATTTTTGGTTCCACAAAGAGAAAAAAGAACCATCTCTGAATTACCCCTGGTGAAAAAAACTGCATATACTGGTTAGGTAGTTTTGATGCTGGAAGGCTGGGATGCTGGTCATGTGCTGGTCAAGGACCAGTTAAAATCAGCAAGGGACCAGCATAAACCAGCTAAGGACCAGCTTAAACCAGCAAAGGACCAGCTTAAATCAGCAAAGGACCAGCTTAAATCAGCAAAGGACCAGCTTAAACCAGTAAAGGACCAGCCTAAACCAGCTAATGACCAGTTTAAACCAGCAAAGGACCAGCTTAAACCAGTAAAGGACCAGCATAAACCAGCTGAGGACCAGCTTAAACCAGCAAAGGACCAGCTAAAACCAGCTAAGGACCATCTTAAACCAGCAAATGACCATCTTAAATCAGAAAAGGACCATCTTAAACCAGCAAAGAACCAGCTTAAACCAGCATCAAAACCTACCTAACCAGCATATGCTCCTTTTTTCAACAGGGACCTTTTTTCAACTTATAATCTGGAGGACCTTTTTTCGTCACAAAGAACCTTTTATGAAACAGAAAGGTTCTTTAGTTGTTTAAGGTTCTTTATGGAACTATTTAAACAAAAAGGTTCTTCTATGGCATTGTGAAGCACCTTTATTTTTAAGAGTGTATGCACAAAAATTCAATGGAAGTCAAAGGGAACTGACCAGTGTTTTTCCAAAATGTTGTCTTATGTGTTTGGAAAGACATGAGGGGGAATACAAAGATGATAATTTTCATTTCTGGCGGGGCTAACCCTTTAACCTCAATTTTTAGACTCCGTTAGAGCTCAGTGGAATGCAGTTTAATTAGTTTCAGCTACAGTAAAGTGTTTGCATGTCTCTAAAATTCCAGTTTATGGTTAGTACCAGAATGATGCATCCCCTCTGTTCTCTGAAAGGGTTTGTCTCATTTAGTGGCGTCCCAATCTAAGTCCTGTTGACACGGAATTGTTCCCATACCCATAGAAACAAGTCAATGGGAATGCCAATGCACTGAAACACCCTGAGAACCTTAAAAAGAGAGAGATCCAGAACTTCAAACATCCCTTTAAAGGCCTCTTCTTGGCTTGGACAAACATACACGACATAACAGATGATAAATGCCTTTTGTCAGAGGAACTTTCCTCATCATCATTCTGATCTTAGAGGTGGAGGCTGACAAATCGCTTGCTCACACTCATGTACAAACACATGTGGAGCCGTTCACTGCCTGCAGCCATGTTGACAGAAGTCTTGGGGAAGTCAGCGAGTTGTTAGGACGACCGCAGTGCATCTCGGTGACGTCATAGGCGGGGTTTTTGGACTCAGAAATGTAAAAAAGGCGTTTGTAAACACTGAACTTGCCATCACTCCATTAAAAAGTCTTTGGAGGGCCTCCTGATGAAATAAGAGTGGTGTTATCACCTTCATCCAAGGCATTCATGACCATTGTTGCAGTGAAAAAGTACAATACAACAGCAGATTTCATGCATATACCATTTACTTTTCCAATGTTCCCATTAACATATATAGAAGGTATACACTGATAAAATATAAAGTGCTATATAAATAAATGTGACTTGACCTGATACAAATATATTTGTCATTATAAACATCTAAAATACAATTATTTGCGAAAAAATATTCAAAATATTAAGGCTTGTCTTCTGCTTAAAACAAGATAAAAATGTCAATGTCAATTTATTTTGAATTATTTTTCTTAATGCACTGACATATTTTTTCTTGTTTTAAGCATCTCACTAAACGTTGGGCGATATTTCATCAAACAAAACTGAATATGTAATAGTCATTTTACTTTTCAAATGAATGCATCTTGATTTAAAAATGTTCAGATATGTGTACTAGAAAAATACTGAGAAAGAATTTTCTCCAGTATAATTCTATGGTCACAAGTTCATTTCAAAGTGCACTACAACAGCAGATTTCATGCATATACCATTTGTGTAAATGCATTTACTTTTCCAATGTTCCCATTAATATAAAATCCTTATTTCTGAATGTTTTAAAAAGTTTTTGGTTATGCATATGTTAGAGAACATTCCTTTCTCATTTCACGAACACTTTTTAAGCCCAGATAACTTTAAATTAACCCTACTGGAAGAACATATGTTCATAACCTCGAGAGAACCTTGCTAGAATGTTCTGAGAACGTTCCCTGTTAGCTGGGTTATTGTTGCATGGCGAAGATACTGTGCACAGTGCACATCCAGGTCAAGAAGTTCTGCAAGACAATCAGAATTAACCCAAATGAGATCCGCTGAGACTCAATGACCTAATTCCAGCATTATGCAAGCCTGCCTGAAACCCCTGAGCCAATTTTAGCTGGAAACCTGAATGCGAAACGACAGATTTAAGGTTTGCACACACTGGAAGTGCGGACAGCACAAGACCAACAGAAGACCACAAGAGCCGGCGCCACTGGACTAATTATCTTGCTTCAGAGCCATCTCTGAGTCTGTAGGCTTGACAACAGTGAAGCTGATATCTCACAGGACGGAGAAATCACAAATGAGATCTCATTAATAACACAAATGTCTCTGCCACACTCGGAAAAATTAAGTTCTTACTGGCTGCTTCCATTACTGTCCATATGAACCAATATGATAATTTTCTTAGTTGGAAAAGTTCTTTAGATTAACACTAAGAAAAGGTTCTTTGGAGAACTGTTTGCCAGAACCTTCTTTGGGGAAGCAAAAATGGTTCTTCTATGGCATCACTGCAAAAACAACCTCTCAGGAGCCGTTGATTCTTAGAGAAATACTCCTTCTCATCAAATTCTTCCAAGATCAAATGTTATCATTATTTTTTGCAGATCTTATACTATGCATGGCAACATTTGAGATGATTTTTGAAACATTTATCTTTTCCTAAATCTTTCAGATTTGTTTGCTATCTGTTAATATTTTTGTCTCGTTTTCCATTGCAAACATCTAAAAATTATTAAATCAAGATTTATTTGAGAAAAATGACTAAAAATATTAAGAATCTTTTGAACGAGGCTTAAAACAAAAAGAAAAATGTCAGTGGAGCAAGAAAAACAATCCTGTTTTCCTTTTGAATTATTTTTCTTAATGCACTGACATTTTTTTCTAGTTTTAAGCATAATCTCACTTAAGGTTGGGCGATTTTTCAGCAAACAAAACTGCATATCTATTAGACCTTATAGTCATTTTAGAAATGTTCAGATATGTGTACTAGAAAAATATTGAGTAAGAAAATAATTTCTGCAGTATAATGCTAAGGTCACAAGTTCATTTCCCAGGAAGTGCATGGACATAATTAAATGTATACATGGAATGCAATGCAAGCTGTTTTAGATAAAAATGGTTCTTTTTAGAACTGTTCACCAGAACATTCTTTGAACAACCAAAAATAGTTCCACTTTGAAACCTCTCAGATCATTCGTATAAGAAAAAATATTCAATTGAATCTTTCAGATTTGTTCAGATCGATGCAAATCAATATGCATTGTATAAAACACTATATAAATAAATGTGACCTGACTTGAGTCAAAAATACAGCATAGCACTACAATGCAAAAAAAAAAAAAAAAATAGCGTAATATTTTTGTCTTGTTTTCTATTACAAACATCTCAAAATTCTTACATCAAGATGCATTTATTTGAGAAAAATGGCACAAAATATGAAGGCTTGTTTTCTGTCAAGTCAGTGGCGCAAGACAAATAATCTTGTTTTCCTTTTATTTATTATTTTTCTTAATGCACTGACAATTTTTTTCTTATTTTAGGCATAAACTCACTTAACTTTGGAAGATTTTTCAGCAAACAAAACTGAATATCTAATTGACCTAATAGTGATTTTACTTCTCAAGTAAATGTTTTAAGAATATTTAGTGCACTAGAAAACCTTTAGTAAAAATATATTTCTGGCTCATTTCCCAGGAAGTGCATGCACTAATTAAATGTACACTGCAAAAAATTATTTTCTTACTTAGATTCTTTGTCTTGTTTCCAGCCAAAGTATCTTCAAATTCTTAAATCAGGAAGAATTTTCTAGACGGGTAAAAATTATTGTCTTGTTTTCAAGTCAAAATGAAGTGAGTTTTTGCTTAGAACAAGCAAAATAATCTGCCAGTGGGGTAAGCAAAATAATTTTATTTCAAACAGAAAATAAGATTATTTTTCTTACCCCATTGGCAGATTATGTTGCTTGTTTCAAGCAAAAACACACTTAATTTTGACTTTTATTATTGAAACAAGACAATAATTTTTGCTCGTCTAGAAAATCCTTTTCGATTTAAGAATTTTAAGATATTTTGGCTGGAAACAAGATAAAGAATCTAAGTAAGAAAAGCATTTTTTTGCAGTGTATACAGTGCATGGAATGCATGATAAAAGTATTGGCTGTTTATTAGTATTTATAAAGCACATACTCTGCATTACCATATTCTATATCCGATTCCTCACTAACTATTAACAAACAGCAAATTAGTACTTTATAGAGGTAAAGTCGTAGTTAATGGTTTGTTCATAGTGAGAACAGGACCTCAAAATAAAGTCTGACCATAATAGTCGAAATAATGCAAAAGATAAAAGCCCAATACATGAATGTAAACTGTGTGCTGGTTTTGACCTGTCTCACCTCCATCAGCTGGTTCTCCAAAAGCATCTGGTTCTCCAGGCATCAGCGGAGCAGCATCCAACACCGAAGCGACAGTCAGCAGAGCAACTGTGGTCAATAGTTTCAACATGTCCACCTTAAACATCTCAGTGACCTGAAGGTGAGACCGTCCAGCTATAAATGAGAGCTAAATGAATGTCTAAAGATATTTAGATCAATCGTCTGTCTTAAAAATGGCAGATCGTACACCTGCCGCACTCTTTTGCACTGATGCGCCTCTAAGATCAAAAGGCTTGTCAAGTTTGCTGTACTTTACAGTATTTTACGCCGCGCTTCCTCTACCGTCACGCCACATCCACGGGGCCTTTTAAAACGAGACACCCACACTGACACCGTCCAATCAGGCCGCTCATCCCTCCCTGCCACGTCCAGGCGTGGTGTGACATTTGGGGCTGTGTTTGGTGTCGGGGTCTCCATTGTGAAGGCGGCAGCAGGTTGTGGGCCCTTCTGCGTCAGAGGCCCTTTTTACTCGGGCTTCTGTGCAAACACATTAAGAAGTGCCTTATCACTGCTTACACAGCAGCGCACCCGATGACTTTGTCCACTCCTCAACGGGGTCAAAAGGGCCATCCCCAATCTGGACGACGTTTGATGTGTGCGCCAATGCAAATAGCCCTCATGCATATGAGAAGAAATTTGCATGACTTGAAGTGCAGGCAGTGTGGGATGAGAAAAAATTGAAAATAAATGCAATGCTCACCATTATTTCATGTGATCAGTCACACTTATGTAAAACATCTTTCAAAATTAAACAGCGATTTGTAATTTTTTTTTTTTTTTTTTTTTACCATTTGGGGGGAATAAAATGTTGTATAAAATCAGGCAAATTATATACGAACAAATCCCTCTGTAAAAACCTTCAGAATATAGACAGGAATGAAAATGTAAAGTTTGGTGTTTGTAAGTGCTACTGAAGTGGAGATTCATGGCTCAGAGTAGGAGAAATAACTCCTTTTAAAAATTTGTATTTTAATTCAATTCTATTGACACAAATAGATAAAGTGCTACAAAAGAAACACTTAACAGTGTCTTTTGGGTGTTTTCATCCCACTAGTCTGAAAAAACACTTTATGAAACATCAAAAAGGCCAAAATCTCAAATTTGTTTTTACCTGCAGTGCCCTTTAATATTTTTCTATACTATTCATATTTTGGATTAGCTTTTATAGCTATTGTTTTTTTAACTATATGAATACAGAGCTTTAATTAATTTGTATTTCAGTTTTAGTTTTTGTAATTTTAGTGCTTTCTGACTTTCTAATTTGTATTCAATGAGACGACTATAAAAAAATAAATGCATTGGTGCATTTAAACAAATTATAGACTTATATTAAACAAAATTCATGTAATAATGGTGTATTTTTTTAAATATAGGGGTATTTATTTATTTTTTATAAATTAAGGTTTTGTGTGTCATATCTATATAGCTAGTCATTAAGTTATATTTAAATCATTTATAAACGAATATGTATAGATATCATAACTTTGTCATGATAAAATCTGTTAGTTTTCTGTAATTCAATATAATATAATTTAGTATAATATAATATAATATAATATAATATAATATAATATAATATAATATAATATAATATAATATAATATAATATAATATAATAATATCATTTATATAATTGATATAATATTATTTCATTTTTTTTGTTTAACATTTTATATCCTAAACTAAAATTCTATTTTCTAAAATTTGACTGCATTTCTAAAAGTTTTAATCTAGTATTAATATTTTATTATAATAAATTTAAGTTTTATTTCAATTAATAAAAAATACAAATTGTTTTAATTTTGTAATGTAATTATGGTGTTGTTGTTGTTATTTTAATATTTTTTTGTATTTTTTATAAATAAGTTTTATTTGTCATTTTCTGTAATGACACTAGATCAATAACATTTTATATAAAAAAAATAATAAATAATAATAATGTCCATGAGTCCAATTAAAAGTATAGATGTTGTCACACCATTTATTTTCACTATTATTTTGTATTTTTACATATTATTATAATATTTATTATTATTTGACGTTTATTTTAGTAACTTTTTATTACTAAAAATTTAAAATTACATTTTATATATTAACTAAAAATTTTAAAAATTAAATATATTTTTTAGAAATATTAAATAATAAATATTTAATAGATCTTTATTTTATTGAGTTTATAAATTTTAATAAAATTTAAGTTCTATTTTTTTACTACATTTTAGCCTAATATTAATATTTTATTTAATCTTTATTTAAATGATAAATAATAAAAAAATTGTATATACTATTATAGTATTTATTATTATTCAACTGATATTTTAGTAACTTTTTATGTGCTTTTAAATTTTTTTAAATATTATTTATAGACCTTATTTAATAGAACTTTATACAATATTTATTTTTTAAATATATTTTTATAAATACGTTTTGTTTGTTATTTTTTGTAATGGCACTAGATCAATCACATTTTTTATAAATAAATAAATGATAATAATAATGTCCAAAAGTATTGATGTTGTCACACCATTTTTTTCACTATTATTTAGTAATTTATATATTATTATATTATTTATTATTATTCGACTTATATTTTAATTGTTTTAAATATTATTTATAGAGCTTTATTTATTGGAACTTCACATAATATTTTACTAAAAATAAAGTTGTAATTTTTAATATTCTAATATTTATACTTTATTTCATTTCTGATTCAAATTGTTTTAATTGTAGCTTTTGTCAACAATAACAACACTGCAGTATTTTAAATGAAATGATGAAGAGGAAAGTGACATTTTGTGTCGTCAAAGGAGCCATCAAAAGCTAGCAAATTCTACTCTTATTGGTTGCCAGGGTGATCTGGTTTGTTTTCTATGTTTCCCAATTCTATTCTGGTCTCTATTGCATTTTTGGCCCATTTTATAGTCACATGGTTTGAGAAATCATTCATATCTACAACCTTATGTGCAATAGTGCCATAGAAAGCGTCTCTAGTAAATAAAGCAAATTACATTAGAATGCAAGTAATAAAATCTGCATTGTTCGCTGCAAAGTTTGGGTGAGAAACAGTGTGTGTTCCCGCTGGCAGTTAATGACACAGGAAGTGTCAGTTTGTGTTTGCTCTGACCGTGATGTCAGGAGAGAGAGACGGGAATGCGGTCAGAGACGGAGGATCAGAGCGGAGCGGACGGGCCTCAATGGAGGTTGCTGGGAAAGGAGAAGCCAATCTGAGAGCATCCAGCAATTCATTACCCTTTCAGAATACAGTCACCACTTCTGTGAGACAGCGTCAAAACTCATGTCCTGACACACAATGAACACACACTGTCTCCAAAAGTAAATATTTCCCTGCCGTGGCCAAGAAAGTAGCCTTTGTTTGTTTGTATACCAGTGTTGGAGTCAAAACCAGATTCTGGAGGAGCCAGAACAAACCCAAGAGCCAGGTTGCCGAATTCAATGATTTTTTTGTGGAATCATTTTCAGATAATGTTCACTTTTTTTTTTTTTTTTTTTTTCATAAATCACATATATTTCATTATATTATGGCATTTCTGGATTTTTATCAGTTTTTTTTTCTCCTGTCAACTCAGGATAATCACTAGGTTTAGTCTTTTTCCTCCTGATCTTCTGAAATCCTTCACTAGAGGGCAGTGTTGGATTTCATTTATCATGTCCTGCGTGTAAGAGAAGGTTCTTTGGAGAACCAAAAATGGTTCTTCTATGGCATCACTGCAAAAACACCCTTTTGGAACCTATTTTTAATAGAGTGTATGTCCTTGTTAAAAAAAAAAAAGTACAGTAGGTTTATGGCAAATATTATATACACATATTTATAGAACATATTTAACATTTATTTATAGGCTGCTGTAATACTGTAGTAATTGTACCTTAATTTTATGAAACTAGTTCTATGCAAACAAGATGAGCATCTTAATCTAAATCTTAAATTGATGGTTTTCCTGGAGTATTTTAGACTAAAGATGTTTTAAACTAAACATACATTCATATACTGTGCTTAATCATATTTTACTCATTATTTTACTCTAATGTATTGTACTCTAAAATATATCACATTTTCCACAAAATGATGAACACAACAGTTTTTAACACGGATAATAATCAGAAATGGTCGTTAGTAGCAAATCAGCATATTAGAATGATTTCTGAAGGATCATGTGACACTGAAGACTGCTGTAACGATGCTGAAAATTCAACTTTGCATCACAGGAATAAATTACATTTTAACATATATTCACATAGCAAACAGCTATTTAAAATTGTAATATTTTTTCAGAATATTACTGATTTTACTGTATTTTTGATCACATAAAGGCAGTCTTGGTGAGCAGAAGAGACTGCAGCAGCACACATGATGCTGAGGATGCGAGTGTGAGCATTCAGAGATTCAGACGAGCGTGAGGTCTGGACAGGTCTGCAGTGATTTTCAGATAATGTTTACTTTTTTGTATAAGTCACAAATATTTTATTATTTTATGGTATTTTTGGAATTTTATTTATTTTTTTCCTCCTCCTGTGAGGTCAGGATAATCACTAGGTTTAGTCTTTTTCCTCCTGACCTTCTGAAATCCTTCACTAGAGGGCAGTGTTGGATTTCATTTATCATGTCCTGCGGATAAGAGATGCAAACAAGATGAGCAGCTTAATCTTAATCTAAAATTAATGGTTTTCCTGCAGTATTTAACATGTTTTAAACGGAACATGTTACATTCATACTGTGCTTACTTATTATTTTACTCTAATATATGTCATTAATTCACTTTTACCTTATTATTAATTTTAGCGCATTTTAAAATGAACTTTTTATGGCTAATTTATAGCATATTTTAAGTTCATTCTGTATTTAATCTTTTAAAAAGTATTTTTGACTTTCATATGTTCTCCACTGTTTAAAAGTTTGATTTTTAAAAAAATATTTAATAATTCAACAATAATACATTTAAAAAAAATTGTAATGTTACAAAAGATTTCTATTTCAAATAAATTCTGTTCTTTTGAACTTTCTATTCATCTGCGAATCCTGGAAAATAAAATACAAGAAGACAGGAGTCAAAAATGTAATCAAAGAAGATTTTTCATAAATGTCAGGTGAGGGCAAGTTGTCACATTTTTATGTTGCAATTTTGTTAATTTTATTAATTTCTTTAGCCAAAAACATTACACAAATGTGAGATTTTTTTATGTCAACTTTCTGTATTTTTTAGAAAGAAATGAATGCATTAAATTGATCAAAAGTGACAGTAAAGACATTTATAATGTTACAGAAGATTTCTATTTCAAATAAAGGTTTGTAAATTAGTTCTTTTGAACTTTCTACTCATCAAAGAATCCTAAAAAATAAAATATATCACAGTTTCCACAAAATTATGAACAGCACAACTGTTTTCAAGACTGACAACAATCAGAAATGTTTCAGCATAATAGAATGATTTCTGAAAAATCATGAGACACTGAAGACTGCTTTCCACCACAGGAATAAATTGCATTTTAACATATATTCACATAGCATAGCAAACCGCTATATAAAATTGTAAAAAAAAATCAGAATATTACTAATTTTACTGCATTTTTGATCACATAAAGGCAGTCTTGGTGAGCAGAAGAGACTGCAGCAGCACACATGATGCTGAGGATGCGAGTGCGAGCATTCGGAGATTCAGACGAGCGTGAGGTCTGGACAGAGGAGGGAAGGGAAGGGAAGGTCAGGCCGCAGAAAAGAGCGATTTGTTTTCAGTGAAACTGGAGATCCTCCCCCACTTACCGCCGGCGCAACCTACAGCGGAATCAATTACCACTTGTCAGGATGAAACCAAAGCCATGCAACACAATAAGGGCACGACCTGAGAATTCTGTGTGAGCTGCTGCATGTGTGTGTGTGTGTGTGTGTGTGTGTGTGTGTGTGCGATTGTGATTTTATTTGGGACTTTTATTTATTTGTTTGTTTGTTTGGACAAAGCAAAGCCAAACCATTCCAGAACAAAACTGATATAAATTATTTCTAGTATTTTTAACATTCTATTAATATTATGACTTTTTTTCTTAAAAACCAAGGCTCTTTATTGGCATCGATGGTTCCATGAAGAAAGGTTTTGAAAACATTTTTCAAAATGGTTATTTTAAGAACTGTTCACTCAAAGGTTCTTTTTGGAACCAAAAACAGTTTCTTCTATGCATCACTGCAAAAACACCTTTTTGGAACTTTATTTTTAAGATATGTCCTTGTTGAAAAAAAAAATGTAAATGTACAGTAAGGTTTTTGGCAAATATTATATACCCATATTTATACAACATATTTAACATTTATCTATAGGCTACTGTAATACTGTAGTAATAGTACCTTAATTTTATGAAAGTAGTTCTGGCTCTAAAATCTGATTGGATGATTCAAGTTCTGAACTTTAATTGAATTGTGTTTTAATGTGGCATGTTGCCCAGCAACCACAGGCAGCCATCAAACTAATTATTTGGCAAAATAATTGTTTATTGTTCATAAGCATGAATCATATTTAGGTGTATTTTATCATTTTGGCATTTGCTGCTGTTTTATAAAATTACAAGTCACTCTACGTCTGTGGTACAGCATTTTTAGCACATTGAAATATTTTGCAATATGCTTCATTATCATAAAATTATTTTCGTTGAAGTAATTTCACATTTAATTCAATGCGTTACTTGTTTCTTTTATTATGAAATTTAGTTTTGAAGTAAATCCTACACCATTTGTTTTTCAGTGTACATCTACTCATTTGGTGAAATAATTGATTATTGTTAATTAGCATTAATAATAATAATTATTAATAAATATAGGTGTATTTTATCGTATTGCCATTTGCTGCCGTTTTATGAAATCAAAAGTAACTCTTGGTCTGTGTTACACTGTCATGGACATGCCATAAAATATTTTTTTTTTTGTCTAAATAGTTCCATAAAGAGCCTTTCTGTTTCACAAAAGGTTCTTTGTGGCAAAAGAAAGTTCTTCAGATGATAAAAAAGGTAAGAAATGTTCTTTAAAGAGCCTTTGACTTTTTTTAAAGACTGTACAGTAGTTTTAACATTTTTGCCACATGCTTTAATATAATACATAACCATAAGACAAATAAATAAATAAATAAATAAATACAATTCAAAAAATAAAATAAAATAAAATCTGGCCAAAATATATTTAATATATGTTTAAAATATTTATTTATTTAATATATACTTAAAAATATTTATTTGATATATTTTATGGGCAAGAAAACACATTTTACAATATAACAGAAGCCAACATTTAGGCGTTTTTAATGTCATATGTTCTTACGTGTTATAGACAGTAAATAAAGTGTTTCTTCAGATGTGAGATATGTGAATGTATTTTCTTGGATTAAAATATATGCAGGGTAAAATATATTTTAAAAAATATTTTACATTTAAACACATTCAAATAACTGCCAAAATAGATTGGAAGAAAATATATTTTGGAACATATTTTAGAAATATGTTTCAAAATATATTTTTGATTATGTGGGTGTTTACTTCATCTTACTTTTACTTAAAATGTACTTAATTACCTCTTTATTGGTCTTTTAGTTTTCTTTAACAGTGCTAAACACATTTTCCTAGTTGTATTTGTGGTTTTAAAATGAATCTGAATGAAGTGTAATGTGTGAATGAGTGAGTGTGTGTGTGTTGTAGGGCCGCTGTCTGCTGTCACTCTACACCTCACGGACGCTGTGGCTCACCAGAGGCCAGTGTGGTTCAGGGAAGGTTTGGAAACGTCTGAAACCTCTAACCACAGGAGCAGGCCGGCCACCCAAGCCGACAGACTGTGGGCGAGAGCCAATATCTGCTGCGCCGGTGCCACCCGCCGCTGTGCCACACACCGACCAAAGACACACCGCAGACATCATAGTGTTACAGCAGACAGAGCGAAAAAATATCAATGCATGTTCTGATTCTGCATATTATTAGGGAGGATAGGATATATATGGATGCTACATTTTATTTTTCAGGATTCACAGATGAATAGAAAATTCACAAGAACAGCATGTAACATTATAAATGTCTTTACAGTCACTTTTGAACAATCTTTTTTTTTTTAAATACAGAAAATGTGACAAAAAATCTTATTTTTGTGTAATGGCTAAAGAAATGAATACAATTACAACATAAAAATATATATATACAGTCAAGCCCCAAATTGTTCATACCCCTGGCAAATTCTGACTTAAAGTTACTTTTATTCAACCAGCAAGTTCTCTTAAAAGATAATAAGACAATGTACAAGAGGCATCATTGTGGAAAAAAAATATTTATCAGCTTTTATTTACATTTGAACAAAAAGTGGCATGTCCAAAATTATTCATACCCTTTGCAAACTGTCACAGTCTATGGGAAAATCCAAAGTTCTATACCATTCCAAACAGTCCAAGCTGTTCTAAAGCATCTAAATGTTTTGAAGTTGCAGTGGCTACAGTGCAAAGTATTATTAAAAAATACAAGACGTTCCACACTGTGAAAAATCTCAGAGGACGTGGTCGGAAGCCAAAAGTGACACCTGTGATGGCCAGGAGGATAGTGAGAGAGGTAAAAAAATCCACCAAGGCCATCCTGATGAATCTGGGCTCTACTGGTGGCAACATCTCAAGGCAGACAGTCCAACGGACACTGAACACCGCTGGATTCCACGGACGCAGACCAAGGAGGACACCACTTCTCCAGATAAGGCACACAAAAGCCTGCTTGGTCTTTGCAAATGCTCATCTGGACAAAGAACAAGACTTCTGGTCTTCTGTTTTATGGTCAGATGAAAAAAAAAATTAAATTTTTTGGCCACAATGATGTAGCCTTCATTTGGCGTAAAAAAAGGAGAAGCCTTCAACCCTAAGAACACCATCCCCACTGTCAAACATGGAGCTGGGAACCTAATGTTATGGGTTTTTTCAGCCGGTGGACCAGGGAACCTAATCACAGTAAACAGCACCATGAAAAAGGAGCAATACATCAAAATTCTCAACAACAACATCAGGCAGTCTTCAGAGAAACTTGGCCTTGGGCACCAGCGGACATTTCAGCATGACAACGACCCAAAACACACAGCAAAAGGGGTGAAGAAATGGTTAGCAGACAAAAACATTAACGTTTTGCAGTGGCCCAGCCAGAGTCCTGACATAAATCCAATTGAGAATTTGTGGAGGGAGCTGAAGATCAGGGTGATGGCAAGGAGACCCTCCAACCTGAAAGAGTTGGAGCTCATCGCTAAAGATGAATGGACAAAAATACCAGTGGAGTCATGCAAAAATTATAGGAAGCGTTGATTGCTGTAATAGCCAATAAAGGCTTTTCTAATGATTATTAAGAAGGGTATGAATAATTTTGGACATGTCACTTTTTGTTCAAATGTAAATAAAAGCTGAGAAATATTTTTTTCCACAATGATGCCTCTTGTACATCGTCTTATTATCTTTTGGGAGAAGTCTGTGTCATTTCCTGTGTCAAAAAAAAAAAAAAAAAAAAACTTGCTGGTTGAATAAAAGTAACTTTAAGTCAGAATTTGCCAGGGGTATGAATAATTTCGGGCTTGACTGTATATATTTAACAACTTGGCCTCATCTGACATGAGATTATCAAAAATACTCACAAATAATACAAATAATTTCTTTCTAAGAATACAGAAAAGCTTACAGAAAATCTCACATTTATGTAATGTTTTTGGCTAAATAAATAAATAAAATTAACAAAATTGCAACATAAAAAATGTGACAACTTGCCCTTACTCTTTTTGATCCTTTCAGTTTAAATCTACTTTGATTACATAGCTGACCCTTGCTTCCCAAAAATTGCTCTCATTTAAAACAGTTTTCAACTGGATGTTTCAAATCAATGATAAAGGCAATGAGCTGCTCTATAACTCAGAATGACAGCTTGATCTACAATATTACAGCCAGCAACACCACTGTATAACATCACAGAGACCACAATGTGACAGACACGAGTCTTTCAACTGGGATTGAGGCATGACAGCTCACAGAGAGGAAGAGAAATGAAAGGAAAGAACAGGATGAGTAACACCGAGGAGCGTTTCCAAGCGTCCTGAAGGAAATCGAGGACGACGCTGCGAGTGATTGGTTACTATTAGGAGACGCTAATGGGTGTGACATTGATAAGGACCGTAACCTGATCGCATGTTTTTTAGTGCTAACTTCTGCACTCCCGTCCAGCCATCAATCATTATTGCACGCCGGGCGAACTCCCTCGGCTCGCTAAATATTTAATCAGCTTTAAAAAAGATTACGGGCCAAAAAGGAGAGAAAATGATCACGCTCTTTCCCTCTTTGGCTTTTTTCTTTCTCTCTGCCTTTTGCTCTTTTTAGTTTTTGTTTGTACAAACCAAAGAAAATTTTGCAAAAATTGTACCTTTAACAGCATGTAACTAGGGTTACATTAGTATTATTAAAATACTATTAATTATTTTATTAATATTCTATTTTCTGTTTTTATTTACTTTAGTTAAAGATTTACTTTTTTAAGTAAATGAAAATGACAAAAAATTATTTCTATTTTATTTATTTCAGTTTAAGTTTTAGTAACTCAAATTAAACTGAAATGTAAATGAAAATTAAAAAAAAAAATATATATATATATATATATATATATATATATATATATATATATATATATATATATATATATTATTTATTTCAGTTTAGTTTTAGAAACTCAAATTAAACTGAAACATAAATGAAAATAAGAAAATAATTCTATATTAATTATTTCAGCTTAGTTTTAGTAACTCAAATTAAACTGAAATTTAAATGAAAATGAAAAAGCTTTTTTTCTATATTATTTATTTCAGTTTTAGTTTTAGTAACTCAAATTAAACTGAAATGTTAATGTAAATGACAAAAAAAATCTATATTGTTTATTTCAGTTTTTCAAGACAATTTGTGACCCTAGACCTCAAAATTATCAATTTTTCTTTTATGCCAAAAATCATTAGGATATTAAGTAAAGATCATGTTCCATGAAGATATTTAGTAAATTTCCTACCATAAATATATCAAAACTTAATTTTTGATTTGTAATATGCATTGCTAAGAACTTCATTTGGTCAACTTTTGGCGATTTTTTCAATATTTAGATTTTTTTGCACCCTCAGATTGCAGATTTTCAAATAGTTGTGTCCAAATATTGTCCCATCCTAACAAACCATACATCAACGGAAAACTTATTCAGCTTTCAATAATAAATCTCAAAAATCTTAAAAAATGGACCCTTGGTTTTGTGGTCAAGGTTCACATTTTTTAAAAACGGAGTGCTTCAGTGAACATTCAGAAATAGCATTTTCACAACTTAAAGGTAATGTTAGTATAACATTCCTAGAACATATTTCTTACTAGCTGGAATGTGCATGTCCAAAAAAACTCTTTTTGTCACGTAATCCCTCATTTCCACCTACAAATGTTTGACTGACTTCCTCCAAAACAGATGCAGTAGTTCAATGCATAATATTTAACCCACACCTTCCCCATCCGCACATATTTAGCACTCACAGCTGTCATCCCCGGCCACTGACACATTCCCAAAGTCACCGGACACCTGAGCCCGTGCTGCTTCCACCGGAGCCATAATTAAAGTATACATTACTGCATACAGCACGGTGTCCGGTGTCCAGAGCAGAGATCCGATACCTGAGGCTCTGGTTCTACAGCACCGTACCCCCATTAGCAGGTATGAATTATACATTCAGTACCATGGTACTTATAGCACAGAGAAAGCGAGAAGGACGACAAGAGAGAAAACAAGAGAGTGAATGATCAGTGAGGGACAGGTGGGCATCGGATGAAGGAATGAAGGAAGGTTGTCAGAAAGAGAGACATTAACCTTGACTCTAAGTGCATGATATCATAATGATGGGCATTTTTATCTCTGAGTGGCATTATTTAAATTCCCCCATCAAAACTGTGTTGTGCTTTGCTGGGTCTATCTTTTGAGCAATGAATTTACATTAATGTTCCAGTCATTAATTTTCATTTTTATAAAGATTGCACTCACAAAGATACATTCTATTGATTGATTAAATATTTGTGATCCTGGACCACAAAACCAGTTGTAAGTAGCATGGGTATATTTGTAGCAATACCTAAAAATACACTGCATTGATCAAAATTGTATATTCTTCTTTTATGCCAAAATCATT
>NC_133366.1:53060273-53193537 GCF_049309525.1 Garra rufa
TTCTTTGATAAATAATAAAAGGTAAAAAAGAACGGCATTTATTCAAAATATACATATTTTCTAACAATATAAGTCTTTACTATTACTTTTAATCAATTTAACACATCCTGCTGAAGAAAAGAAAAAATTACTGACCCCAAACTTTAAAAAGATAGTGTATATTGTTACAAAAGATTTCTGTTTTAAATAAAGGCTGTTCTTTTTAACGTTTTACTCATCAAAGTATTCTAAAAATATATATCAGAGGTCCAAAAAAAAAATATTAAGAAGCACAACTGTTTCCACCATTGATAATAAATCAGCATATTAGAATGACTTCTGAAGGATCATGTGACTGATTCCACAGGAGTAAATTCTATTTTAATGTACAAGAAAATAGAAACCACGATTTTAAGTTGCAATAATTATTCGCAATATTACATTTTGTTCTGTATTTTAATCAAATATACACAGCCTTGGTGAGCAAGCATTAAATGAATTAGCTTTAAAAGCATTAACAATTTTGAGTGGCAGTGTAAGTTTTCAACTATATTTAATAAATAAATAAATAAATAACAACAAACCCGTTTACGTTTTGGGTTCCTGCCGCCAAAATGCATTTGCGTCAGGATGTAACCATAGCAACAAAGCTCAGCTCCAGAGTTTTCCGTTACAGGTGACGGTTGACTATCTACAAAACATAGCTATTTTTATTATTTATCACGTTATTCTAGATTTACACCATCACAATTATATTATTTCAAATAGTTCCAGAGGTTTGGCTAACTTGGTGCTAGTTAAGGTCAGATTGTGTTGGCCTGAGACCATCTTGAACAGACTTGAACCTCAAAAATAGAAATGCATTTTAATCGTCGTCACAGACTGAGCAAAAACTAACCACACTCCATCTATACAGCTTGGTTTTTACACCAGAAAAACTGACCCACCACAATCAGAAGCTGATTTTATCGCCTCTCAACTTGCTGAAGAAACCGGATCCGATCAGCACTTAACGACTGAAAATCTCCAAAGAGCATCTCTGACAGCAACCGGTGACTAATATCAACCGAATGCGGGAATAACTTTTTCACGACACGTTTTCCCTCAGGTATATCTCTGCTCCAACCTAGAGGAATGTTATATATACATTTTTAATGATAGATTTAATGGAGGTATACAGTAGCTCAAACTACAACGATTTGAGGTGATAAGGTCTTGGGTTTGATTCAGTGAACATGTAAATTAATAAAATAAATAAACTACAACAGAAGCTGTCAAACGCATAAAATATAAATAATAAGTGAAAGTTTGAAGCCAGCTAACAGGGGACAGTCATAAGGGTCAGTATTTTTTATTATTATTATTGATATTTATACATCAGATATATAAAAGTTTTCCATTGATGTATGGTTTGTTGATTGTACAATTTTTTGGCCGAGATAGAAAACCTGAGGGGGCAAAAAATCTAAATATTGAGAAAATCGCCTTTAAAGTTGACCAAATGAAGTTCTTTGCAATGCATGTTACTAACCAAAAAATAAGTTTTGATATATTTATGGTAGGAAATTTACAAGATATATTCATGGAACATGATCTTTACTTAATATCCTACTAATATTTGGCATACATTTTTAAAAATAAAGGTGCTTCACAATGCCATAGAAGAACCTTTGTTGTCTAAATGGTTCCATAAAGAACCTTGAACATTTGAAGAACCTTTCTGTTTCACAAAAGGTTCTTTGTGGCAAAAGAAGGTTCTTCAGATTATAAAAAGGTAAGAAAAAAAAAAACTTTGACTGAATGGTTTGCTTGTTGTGATTAGAACATTTTTTTTATAGGTGTCCAAAATGTTTTATTTTTTTCCCAATATAACAACATTTGAGTGTTTATATTCTAAAAATGTTCTCTCAATATCATGAGAATCAAGTACAAATAACATCAAAAAGACATTACGAGAATGTTGTTTTCCTTCTACATTATGAGAAAATGTGACCCTGGACCACAAAACAACACATTGTATGGGTCAAAATTATTGATTTATCTTGTACACTCTTAAAAATAAAGGTGCTTTAAAAGGTTCTTCACAGCAATGCCATTCAGTCAAAGGTTCTTTAAAGAACCATCTCTTTCTCACCTTTTTATAATCTGAAGAACCTTCTTTCACCACAAAGAACCTTTTGTGAAACAGAAAGGTTCTTCAGATGTTAAAGGTTCTTTATGGAACCATTTAGACAACAAAGGTTCTTCTATGGCATCGTGAAGCACCTTTATTTTTAAGAATGTAATAATGACAAGAAAACTGGACATGTCAGTGTTTTAGAGGCATTTCAAAACTATGTTCTCACAATGTTTTTTAATAATAACGCTGTTGTGTTGATATGCAATTGCTTTTTTTTTTTTTAAAGCACTGGTGGGTTGGCTATAGAGTGTTCAGACTTTGGTATTTTGGTTTCTGTAAGAGAAGCAACTGAGATATTAAAGAGATCTCATTTGTGATGTCTTGGGGTCCAGGGGTCAGCGGGTTGGTCAGTCAGGCTGCGTGAGTCAAACTCCTGGGTGGGTTTTGACAGTGACAGCCGATACACTTCATCTGTGATTACAGGACTTTTCCATCTCGTGGATCTGCCTGCAACTCCCACAATATTGATCCTCTAATAAAAGTCAACATGGAGAAGCAGAAAGATGCAGAATGAAATTACTGCCATCTCTTTCTTACCTTCTCTCTGTCTTTCAGCTAGTTCCTTGGCTCCTCCTCCATTTCTCCGGGTTGGCACAGAGGATGGGATCCGGCTTTGACAGATGGGCCGGCCGGGACACAAGTGATGTAGATGAAGACAGATTCTGACATGTGCGTTCTGGGTGAGGAGAGGGTGAAGGAACAGCAAAAGCATTGCTGCAAGTGTCTGAAAGAATGAAGTGATGGTATTTTCATTCATGTATCATCATCATATATATTTTAAAATATTGAATACAATTTTACACTCAAAATTGGTAAAGATGGAAGTAATTTTAGTTTTAACTAATAATCTATTTTAATTAATATCCAAATAAAATATTTGTGACTTACATGTTGCTTGCAATATATATATATATATATATATATATATATATATATATATTTGTGTGTGGCTGTGTTTTGTCAGAATACAGCTGTAATTTTCTTTTGTTTTGTAGATGGATTGTGTAGTTACAACATCTACCAGCAGGGGCCAACTAAACCAAACCATTGGTAATATCCCTTTAATTAATAGGAAGACATTATCCTCCAGGAAGTGACATCATTTCAGAGGGAAAACAGCTCAAGCATTAGTAAGTAGTACCAGTGGTTTTTATGGATTTTGTGATGTGTTAGTTGGTTTGTTGCTGTAAAACTTTGCTCATGTTTGATCAATTGACTTTTATAAAATCAACATTCCCAAAGATTGGGAAAAAAAATAGCATAATAAACTAAACTAACCATCAATCCTTCACTGAGGAATCACTTACTTTAGCTTTTTATTTCCTGCTGTCTTGCAATGTGTAAATGATTGCAATTGAGTAATCAAAGCAATATTTTAATAATTAAGGTAAAAATATTTGAATCATTGCATCAATGCATGTTGTGTATTTTTCTTTCAAAAAGGAAAATACTATTTCACATTTAACATGAAAAGGTCAAATTGTCTGACTTTTTTAAGGCTGTCTTCCTGTGATACATACATTGAATTCCCCTCTTCAATGATGAACATTAAATGTCAGAATTAAAATTCATATATATATATATATAAAAGTCAAAAATGTACGTTTTAACGCTTTTATAGCTTGTTTTGCATTGGTAGACAAAAGGTTTCAAATATAAATTATTAATAATATAAGTATATTAATTATATTTATTGACTGTATATATTTATTTAGTAAATAATAATTAAAAACATCAAATAATCAATCAAATAACTGTTTTCTGCCCAAGTTTTTAATCATTTTGATGAAAATTATGTATTTTTTAATTATATTTTTAATCAATTTTACTTAAACCTGGCAAAAAATAAATAAATAAAATAAATAAATAAATAAATAATAACAATAATAATGTTTTAAAAACATAAAACATGTTCATCATAGTGATGGAAATTCAGAAGTATTGTGTTTTGTATTTCAAATTTATTGTAGTTTTTTCAGTCATGTCATTGACCTTTGACCTCATGTTGTTCTAAAAATCTTAATATGGAATATTAACAAAAGGCCAAAACAACAGTGACTGTATTATTGTAGACTTTGTAGAAATCAGCAAAAAATATTCAGTTACTTCACAGAAGTAAAATGACACTATTGGTGTGATCATTTTGCTGTAAGAGTTAGATATTAATACTTATGGCCACAACAATACAGATGTAGTAATAATAGCCAGAGAATATTATCTTACTTTCAGATATTTTTACCCTGAAATGCACTGAAATAAATTTGTAGGCTGTTGTATTGTTACAAGGATCAATTGAGTTAAAAGTACATAATAATTTGAGAGGCATATCACAGCTATTGATGTTTTTGGAGTCAATTAACTGCTTAATTATGTCATTTAAATCCATTAACTTTCCTTTCCATTGAACAAATGAAATGCACTCTGCAACCTTCAAAGATTGTTTCATGCAGCAGCTAAAGTTTTATTTGTAGAGTATCACTCAATCATTCTCTCTTACAATAAGACTGTTGTTTGCTTCTAGGTCATGCTTTCATTTTCTTACAAGAATGCACTTTGAAATCTGTTTAAAGACAGCGATGTCGCCACCGTGATTTATGGCTTGATTTGAAGCAGGAAAGGGGGGTCAATGTAACATCAGAAAGTACACATAAGTCCATTTCCAGAAACAGTATGCAGTCTAGAACCTAATGGATATTTTAATAAAATATATATTAGAAAGTGTAAATAACTTTGCAATAATATGCATTATTAGATTGGAATATTTTGCATAGTTAGTGTAGCTTTAGTTTAAAAACTTTCTTTCAAGAAATTGTTTTCATTACATCCTCAGGACGATTAAACCACCTTTAACTTTTTGTCTTTAAATGTTTTTTTTTAGTATACATTTTAATAAAATGAAATGTAAAAGTGTAAATAATTTGCTAAACAAAGTGCTTTCGAAAGGTTTACTGGGAAAATTGTTTTGCATTATGCATTAAAAATAAAGGTATCAGTAACATTAAATGTTTTTCTTTTTTTAAAAGAATTTCCTTATGCTCATCAAAGCTGCATTTATTTGATCAAAAATCCAGAAAAAACAGCAATATTGTGAAATATTATTTCAATGTAAAATAACAGTTTTCTATGTGAATATATTTGCCAAAGTTTTTCTGTTAAATCATGAATGAAATAACTTATTTAATATGCTAAAATACAAAAAATACAAATATATATATCTCGAGATATTCCGATGTGTCCCACGAGATCTGACTGGTCTCGCGAGAACGTGACGATATTATGGCAAAATATTTTGCAGTGTTTACGTTAGAGCTGCATGACTACTCCTTAAAATATCACGATCTCTATTCAAACACCCATGCGATCTTATTCTTATACTCTTATACTCAAAAGAAAAGTATCTTCTAACACGTATGTAGAGTAACGCTTATCCTCTTCGCTTATTATACATTCAAGAGATTCCAAAAGTAAAACAAGCCTTTATTAATTGAGACACTGGCTCCTTTATTTTTTAAAAATTTGTTCAAATATAGACTTAAGCAATGAACATTCTGTCAGAAACACTAGTAAATTACGTAATTTTGTTTAGATTTCTATTCCTTTTTTCTTCAGAATGGAGATCTCCAGTTTATAAATGTAAATATAATATCATATAATTTATTAAAAAGTTTAATTTCATAAAGTACAAGTTCATATCAAAATGCACTACATTTTTGTTGAATAAAATACAATTTTCCCCTATATATTTCATCACTGAGGATTTCTTTAAAAAAGTTTAAAAATCTCATCTCGTCTCGTTCTTGTGAACCCAATCTCGTGTCTTGTCTCATCTCTTGAGATTAGTGTCTCGTCACACCCCTAATATATATATATATAAGAGGGAATAAGTGCGATAAACTTTGAAAAATGTTGGGGGCGGGGCTACTTGTTTGACTGACCAATTGGCAGAAGGGGGAGTGTTTGAGAAACCTGTTTGGACAGTCATTGCATTTCCATTATTGGTGAAGAAATAAAAAACAGCAGCTTTAAAATGAAAATAACAAAATATGGGCTTTAGATACTGAACTGTGAATATTTCTTTCCCATTATCACCCTTTGGGGTCTGTTTTGCAGTCTGTTTGATATCCTACTTCTGTTCCTTTCCGCAGCATTGCTCTGGCATCTTGTGTGGAGCGTTGACTAGCTAGTTAATTGAGAGCCTCCTGAGACCCCTGCTAGCTTGAGAAGAACCAGCTGAAATGGGATTGTTCTCTCGGGAGCAACGGAGGAGATAGGAAGAGCCCAGGGGATGAGCGCTGAAGAGCGGAGGCCAGGCAGGCCATGACAGGTAAACAACAACGGTCCCTTCTCTCTCAGCCTCTCTCGGGCCGATCCTGTCCAGGAACTAGTGGGCTGAAACTAAGGAAGGGGTAGATGGGATGCTTTAAATGTGAAGTTAAAAGGGAAATGCCTGGTAAACAGAATGTATACTTTTTTCAAATTCATTTCCCCAGTGTTTTTCCCAATTTTAAACCACATAGACTATGTTTTTTCTCTTAAATAATAAATCTTATATTTCGGTCAAGTTTTTTTTATTATAATTTTGGTTATACCTACAAAGAAATCCAATCCCCATTGAACAAGTTTCCAATACACATAAAAAAGTAAATTAAATATTAATAATAGAAAAATAAAATAAAAATATAAAGTGTCTAATGAAGTACTGACATTTGGCTATTAAAATATATTAAATAAATTTAAAATATATAAAATAATTATATATAAAAATAAAGTTTTTATGTTTTTTAAATCCATTTACCCAAAGTTTTTCTTTTTTTTAAACCACTTAAATCCATTTACCCAAAGTTTTTTTTTCTTTTTTAAAACCACATAAACTAGTTTTTATTCTTAAATAATATATATATTATATTTATTTTATTTTCTTTATTTATCTTATATTTTGGTCAAACTCTTTTCATTATATTTTTGGTTATATCTACAAAGAAATCAAATCCCCAAATAACAAGTTTCCATTACACATAAAAAAATAAAAAAATAAAATAATAATAATACAAAAATAAATTAAAAATATAAACAGAGTGTCTATTATATACATTTGGCTATTTAAATATATAAAATAAATTAAAAAATATATCAAATAATTGTATATAAAAAGAAAGTTTCCATTACACATAAAAAAAGAAATAAAATAATAACAATGCAATATATATATAAAACAAAAACATTTATTGTTCTCTAAATCCATTTACCCAACTTTTTTTTTCAAACCATATAAACAATTTTTTTCTCTTAAATAATATATGTATAAATATATATATATATATATATATTTTTTTTTTTTACCATTACACATAAAAAAATAAATATAAATATAAATATATAAAAATATAAACAAAGTGTCCATTATATAGCCTACATTTAGCTAATTAAATATATAAAATAAATTTAAAATATATCAAATAATTATATATAAAAAAACTGTTTTTAATGTTTTCTAAATCCATTTACCCAAAGGTTTTCTTTTTTCAAACCATATAATATGTGTGTATTATATATGTGTGTACAATAAATAAAGTACCCAATCAAGCATATTGTGTGTGTTACAGAAGGTACAAGAGCTTTGTATGTTCTCTTATTCTCTCAAAAACCAAATGGAAAATATTTCCTGTACTGATAATTTTATGCAAAAGCCAGTTTGAGCTTTCATTGGACTCTCATAGGAAATCAATGCACATTAACACTGTTTATTTAGCATTTTTCATGTCATTAGCCTTCATTTCAAGGTGTCTCCAACGTCTTCTGACCTCCAAGAAGTGAAATGCTGAACCTTGACCCCAGTAACAGAGATTCCCTGTTGGATTTGTGTTCCACAACAGGATGAATCCTTGTTACTGAGAGCAAGAGGTCAGATTTTCTCCTGGACCCCTGAAGACTAGCATTCGCCACCGTTCTGAAAACAACACAAGAAATACTTAAGCATTAGGGTGCATCATTAAAGCATCTGTGTCGGTATGCAACGGTCCTCCGTCGTCCCTTGTGACACAGTCGATGGCAGCTAACAAAGCGGGGTTAAACAGATGAGTGAAGTGTCTGATTGTTTGACCTTAACTCCTGTTGTTCTCCCATCCCCCTGTGTTTTTGTGTTTGGGGAAGGAAACTTAAATCAGCAATTAACATAAATAATTAACTACTCCCTAGGATTAATTATTAATGTGTCGGAGGAGTGATTGCTCCCACTTGAGACTGAGATAGCACCTCTAGAGCTGAGAAAAAAACATCCTTACAAGACTTACTTTTGTTATTACTTTCACCTTTTAGTTGGAGAACTTTCTGAAAAGAAAATGAGATCCTATTTTAATACCTATATTGAGATTTTTTTTTTAATTTTAGTACTTAGCTTAAAATTTCTAAACAGCATTTCTAATTTTCATTCATTTATTTATTTACATATTTTTAAATATTACTTTTTGTATTTTATTTTATTATGCAATAACAACACTAATCCTAGACAGCACTGAGATTAAATGCTTTTTTTTTTAACTTCTGCTGTAGCAAATCTTTTGCCGAAAATTTTAGTTTATGTTTTTGTTTTTCAGTTTTAGTGTTTGATGTTGTTTTGTCATTTCATAATTGTTTTTTATCTATATATCTTTCTGTTTAGCTTTTTTTTAGTTATTTTTATTTAAGTTTAAGTAATTTTAGTACTTCAGCTTAAACCTATTTTAGTTTTAGTTAAGTAATTTTTTTTATTTTAGTTTTTTTCCTCATTTTATTTATTTTTTTGCTAGATTTTAGTTTTTAATAATATATTTTATATTTTACTTAATTTCAGCTTTATTTCAACTATTAAAATTTATAATTTTTGTAATAGTTTTTCATTAACAATAACAATACTGATCCTAAACAGCAATGCAATTAAATGGGAACTGCTAAAGTGCATCTAAATTTTTGCCTAAAATGTTGTATTCTTTAGAGTTTAAGAGAAGAGAAGAAATCTCAACACTCAGGTCAATAATTTATGACATCTTCATTTTCTTTTAAGAAGTTTCTTAACATAACATAACTCTACTTACTCTCAATTGATGTCATTGCTGTATAAAATAAACATTTGAGATGGTAACGAGGTCTCATATATAATTTGTCTAGATTTTGAAACTCTTTCTCTTTACATTTTCTTTCGCTGGCCTTTTAACTTGACACACGCTCTCTCGGTTCTTGTCGTCTTGTCTGTAATACTGTCTTTACACCTTTATCTGCTCTGATCCTCTCTCACTGTTTGTGTACTCAGAGCATCTGTATCATGTTGCTGAGATCTGGCTCGTTAATTGCTCGGTAATTACAGTGCTTCTGTTGATCTGTTCATTTCACAGCGCTGCTACAAACCTTTTAGGCTGTCTGCTGGAGCTCAGACTCTATTGGATTTGGCTCATGTGCCAGTCTAACGCTGTGAGAGCTGCTCTAATGTGCTGTCAGCCGTTCCACGTGCACTTCCTCTCTGCCGTGGACAACTGTTGCGTCTGCCTAATCCGACCAGCACCCAGACAAACCCATCTGATCTGATGTCACGTACGCTCAAAGTGTTGACGGTAACAGATTGTGTTTTCTTCGACATCCATGCTAAACACATTCCACTGAAATCAACAGATTCACAGCATTTTCTGACGCAGTAAAGTGCCAGGCAGTGTTATTTTAGTATCATTGAGACATCACTATAGTTTGTTTTTTATATATATTTTTAATGTATTTTTAGATTTTTTACATTTCTATAAGGTTTATTAATTTAAAAATATATTTTATTTATTTAATTCTTTCAACTTAAAATTATTTCAGTTAGGTGCCAAGGCAACATTCATGGAAGGCCGTTTTCGCCACTGAATAAAAATAAAAAAGTTAATTGTGAGGTTTTTTTTCACAATTGCGAGTTTACATCTTGCAATTGACTTTTTAAATATAAACTCGCAATTCTGACTTTTTTCCTCAGAACTGTGAGATATAAATGCATAGTTGTGAGATATAAAGTTAGAATTGTTAGATATAAAGTCCGAATTGCAGGAAATAAATTCACAATTGTGAGTTATAAAGTCAGAATTGTGAGATATAAATTAGCAATTCAGATATTTTTTTCTCGCAATTTCTACTTTTTTTTTCTCAGAATTGTGAGATACATACTCGCAATTGCGAGTTCAGTTCTGAGAAAGAAAAAAAAAGACTGATATGTTCACAGAATAGCGAGTTTATATCTTGGAATTCTGACTTAATTTGCAATTGTAGTTTATATAATGCAGTTCTGACTTTATAACTCCTTATAAATTGCAAGTTTATATTTCGCAATTGCGACTTTATTTCTCAGAATTGCAAGTTTGTATCTCACAATTCTGAGAAAAAAAGTCAGAATTTTGAGATAAGTTGCAATAACTTTTTTTTTATTCCGTGTCGGAAATGGGCTTCCATAAACATTTCTAATTTTCACTTATATTTTTTAAGTTAAAGGTTTTTGTAAAAATGCTTTTTGTTTTTCTGTTTTGTTTTCATTTTAATTTTGGTTAAAGTTCTAACAGTAATTTTGTTGTGTATTGTTTTTTTATGTTTTTTAAGTTTCTAAATTTTTATTTCAGTTTAGTTATTTTAGTACATCAAGGTCAAATAAATGAAAACGATGTCTCCTGAGCAAACTAGCTGAAAAAGTTTGATTTTATTGTATTTTATTTTAGTTAATGTTTATTTTATTTTTTTAATAACAATTTTTCATTTATTTTTTGGTTCTGGTTTAGTAAAAAATCAACTGTAAAAAAGCAACACTTTAAAATCATAGGTTTTTAAATGTTAAACACCTGCACATCTCTATAAAAAAAGCCTAATTTAACCCTATGGAAGAAGATTTACTACTTAAGACTTGGATGATTATAAATGCATTTTGTGATAGTTTAAATATTTATATATACAAAGCTATTTTCTTAGACTCACCCAATGAATTACCCATATTAAAGCCTCATTTGAGGCCTGTTCTTACCCTTAGGTGTATGGCAAAGACCTTCTTAACTTCTGCTCTTCTTTAGGGCTCTGACCAAAGTAACTGAGCACCTGTTGGTATCATCCTCGTCTTCAATAGCAGCCACAGCCTCTGGACTCCAAACTCTGAACGCCGCTTATCTTTACAGCCGCTAATTTTGGCCAAGAAATCCAGCGATGGGACCAGCCCATGTTAACCATTAACACCCCAACTTGCTTGCACCCTTATCCTGGTGAGTTGCTAATGTAGTGTTTTACAGCACAATGCAATTGTTATCTTAATTTGGCATTCATTGCTATGAAGAAAATTAAATTATATCATTCTTATTTCCGTGCAATGTAAACAAAACAGCAGTTTGACATCATGCAATGCATCAAAAGTCTCATGGTCTTTAAAAAATAGCATAGCCTACGTAGAAAGGCAATTCTGCAAGTTTATGATGTGACATGCGGGGCTTATCAATTTGCATGCTGAACCTTTACAACATCCATCATGCAATGGCAATTATTAGCAAACTTGTTCATCAGAATCGAACAGCATTATGTCATTAAACCAAACGTTCATGCATAACCTCTGCCTTGATTTGTCTCTGTAATCTGCGAAAAGTTCAAAAGTCCAACTGATAATCAGTTATATTTGTAAAGATAAAAAATAGACAAGAACAAGCTATCCTCAGCAAAGTGACTCAACAAACAGGCTCATTTGAAACCTTATGATTAAACGAAGACTGTACCATTTGTTTTAATAGTATTGTGTTGCTCTGTATGTTTCTGCTGTTCAGCAGCATAAAATAAGCTCAATCTCACTCGGTTCCCAACCTCAATCAGGCTAATAAGCAACAGCCAATCCAGAAACTCTTGGCTGCTATAATAAGGCAATTAAAGAGAGCTGGCAGACGGACACTTCCCACGATGCTGGGACTCCCAAGACGGGCCCTGCCAATGCCAATCTCTAATAGGGCCCAAAGCACAGGCCTGGGAAGATGCAATTGGATTTGAAGCCAATCAATCATTCCAGCTATTGACCTATGATTGGATTTAGAAGACATGTCAGGGCCGCTTTGATTTTAGCTCGGGCCCAATGAAGCTGGATGTGAAGGTTTATTGTTTCGGACGGACCGAGAGCGGTGTGTGGGCTTTGACACGCTGCCAGAAGAGATGGATGCGTACAATGACTGCTGTATCCATCCATCAGAGTTAGAATCCGTCATCTCATCTTTCACAGAAGTGGCATTCAACATCATCCACTTGCTTTTGGGGTCTGCACTTGTTTGTGAAAACCTCTGCCTTATAGTTTCTCACATATCTTAGCATTTCTAAAGCAGGTTTTAATTGTTTTAAGCTTGGTGGAGTTTTGGTTGTGGAGACAAATATTGGTAAACATGCTCATTGACACTTAATTAAATGCTTGTGAGTGTGACTGAGATGTATGTGTAATAAACAGGCAATAGAAGGACAGTTTCTGTCTACTTACGTGTGAGAGAGAAACGTTTATTTGAAGAGTTCAGATGCAAAAGCCTCTACAGTAAGTGCCATCTGACATTCTCATCTAAAATTGCATTGTATAGGTCCTTTTCCATGCAATTAAAGGATAACTATTGCCAAAATGCAACCTGGGCTGTTTTTTTTTTTTACTGTAAACGAGACAAACTTATATCTAAAAGCATAATTACGACAAATGAGCCGTTTTTGATATTGATTTTGTTTTGTGGTCAATGGCCGGTGAATTGGAATACTAGGGGCATACATTTGAGCGCATCAAAATATTTTTACAACACTAAGAAGGCTCGACACACCATGACACTTTGCTCGAAGTATCGCCTGGGTCTCTACACATGAACTCCAGCATTGAGAACATTGTTTGTGTACACAGAGTTTACTAAAAAGAAAGGTTTTGAACAACTCACTTCCACTGTTTGAGTTTACGCTCGCGGCCGTCTTGCCAGTCAAGAAGTGTCGATCTCCGAGTGCGAGGATGGATAGCTCCTAAAGCATATTTCCAAATAAATGCACGGTTAATTCGTTGTTTTGTCGCAAGTGAAAAACAATATTAAACTTCTATTTGTAAAAAGAGCCTCATATAAGCCTAATATTTTGTCCTATGGAGTCCATTCATTCGCATTCGGAGATCGACACTTCTTGACTGGCAAGACAAAGTCAAAAACTTTCTTTTTAGTAAACTCTGTGTACACAAACAATGTTCTCAATGCTGGAGTTCATGTGTAGAGACCCAGGCGATACTTCGAGCAAAGTTTCATGGTGTGTCGAACCTTCTTAGTGTTGTAAAAATATCGATTTTGATGCGCTCAGATGTATGCCCCTAGTGTTCCCATTCACCGGCCACTGACCACAAAATGAAATCGCGGTCAATCTCAAAAACGGCTCGTTTGTCGTAATTATGCTTTTAGATATAAGTTTGTCTCGTTTACAGTAAAAAAAAAAAACAGCCCAGGTTGCATTTTGGCAACAGTTATCCTTTAAAGTGAAATTACTGAACATAAATATATGAGCCTGATAAAAATGCTCATTTTAGATGAAAATTTCAGATGGCACTTAGAGGCTTTTGCATCTGAACTCTTCATTTATTGTTATGTGATACAAGCTTGCCTATACAAGGATTATTATTGTTAACTAAAACTGAAAATAAAAGCATTAAATAACATTTCCATTACTTGAAATAAAATAAAATAAAATAAGATAAAATAAACATTTCTTGTTATATTTCAAGGTTCAAAGCATCATCCAAGGTATCATGCTGTTTTGAATAACAAAAATTAAATAATCTAAAATGTAAACTATATATTATATGGACATATTAAAACACACACACACACACACACACACACATGTTGGGTTTACATGTTTCCATAGGCGTAATGGTTTTTATACTGTACAAACCGTACTTTCTATCGTCCTACACCTACCCTACACCTAAACCTAGCCCTCACAGGAGATTGTGCACACTTTTACGTCAACAAAAAAACTCATTGTGCATGATTTATAAGCCTGTTTCCTCATGGGGACCTGAGAAATGTCCCCACAAGGTCAAAATCCACTGGTATTCCTATCATTGTGGGGACATTTGGTCCCCACAACGTGATGAATACCAGGTACACACACACACACACACACACACACACACAGGGTTTTTATAGTCAACAAAAAAAATGTTAAATGAAAGGAAATAGAGTAAAATAAAGTAAATAAATAAAAATTACTAGCAGTTAAAAAAACTAATACATTTTTTTTTTCACATAAAAAAATAAAATAAAAAGAGAAAATATCAAAATAAAAATTGAAAAATATTAGATGATAAACTGAACTTGGTTTTTTAGGATAGGACAATATTTGGCTGAGATACGACTATTTGAAAATCTGAAATCTGAGGGTGCAAAAAAATATAAATGTTGAGAAAATCACCTTTAAAGTTGTCTAAATGAACTTCTTAGCAATGCATATTACTAAACAAAAATTAAGTTTTGATTTATTCACGGTAGGAAATTTACAAAATGGAACATGATCTTAATATCCTAATGTTTTCGGCATAAATTAAAAATCTATAGTTTTGACCCATACAATGTATTGTTGGCTATTGCTAAAAATATGCCCGTGCTACTTAAGATTGGTTTTGTGCTCCAGGGACACAAAAACCTCATGATGTTGCAAAATCTGCCTTAGATTTTATGCAAGAACGTGTTTTGTTGCTGCTATGTAACAACATGTATTGTTGTACGTACCTTTTGCACATTCTTCTCTTACATTCCTGTTCATTTGTTCAAGTCCATTGTATACTGTTTTGTACTTCTTTCTTATTATCTTTGCTTATTTTTGTTATATAATTTATAAATAATTGCACAGTCCATGGAGTGGACCTGATTTACATTTCACTCCTGGTTATATATTTACTAAATAACAATGTTCGTGGCAAATAAAATCTTGAATTTTAAATTGCACCAGACTCATATCATACAGTCTGATAAGCAACGATCAAAGACGGAGAACAACAACAACAAAAAGGTTTTACACTGTATATTAGTTGAAAGAGTAAGTGTGTAAGTAAATGTAAAAGTGTATATTTTAGTCTTTGGGGTCATTTTTTTTTTTTTTTTTCAAAAAAAATGCTTACTTTTATTCAGCTAGGATGCATTAGATTGCTCAAAATATACAGGGAAGACATTTATAATATTAGGAAAGATTTCAAATTTCAAATAAATGCTGTTCGTTTACACATTCTATTTTTCAAAGAGTCCTGAAAAAACAAAATACATCACAGTTTCCACAAAGATATGATATGAAAAAACACAACTGTTTTTAACATTATAATAATTGAGCAGCAAACCAACATATTAGAATGACTGAAAAATTCAGCTTTGATCACAGGAATAAATTACATTTTAATATATATCATAACAGAGAACAGTTATTTTACATTTTAATAATATTTAATAATTTTTTACAGATTTTACTGTCATATAAATACATCCTTGGGGAGCCGAAGAAACTTTCAAAAACATTAAAAAAAGCATAAAAAATCTTACCAACTCCAAACTTTGTAGCTGAAAAAGAAGTGTATATTTTAGTGACCATATATCATCACTAATACGGCATGCATTATATAAAAAAACATAAATCTTACAAGGACTAATTTGTTTGAGAAAAACATCAAATTGCTCCTAGCCTTTGCAGAGGTTTTAGAGTATCTTTCTCCAGAACTTTGTAAAAATTAATGTCATGTTTGGCGACAGACCTGGTCCGGTAAAGGAGTCTTGTGTTGTTTTTCATTTCAGGTGGTGTAGCGTGACCTAGATGAGGAGAACGACTGAGAAGAAGAGCTATGGTAATGCAAAGAGACCTTCAGCGTCTGTCCCTGTCGTTTAAATTACAAGAGCGAGATTAATTTTCCATTTGCGGACCTCTGAAAGATGGCAACATCTTCCCAAAAACATTCGGCTGATAAATGAAAAGCAGCGGCACTCTAGAAATAATGACATGAATTACAGCACACTCTTACTGCGGTAATCGCAGAGTAGGCATTGGATATAAAGGCTGATCAATATGCCCTCTGAAGGCCTGCAGAAGGACGAGCAAAGGAAGCCAGTCGGAGGAAAGAAGACGCAACCTAAATCGAGCGGACTAGGTAAGGATTGCTTTATTTTGTGTTTTTTTGACATTACTACATTTAAAGGCTGCTGTGGCATCGTGGCTTAAACTCATGGTCACTAAGCAGAAGGTTGTTGGTTCGAATCTTTCAAAGAATGAGCTGTGAACAATCAGCATTGCACCCTTAAGCAAAACACCAAACACCACGTGGCTCCAGGAGTGTTGGCCCTGTAATTAGCGTACTGTAAACAAAAACATCTGCTAAACGACTACCTATTCTTAGAAGAGTTTAAGTCTGATGGCTTGGTTAGTTAAAACCATGTCATTATGTAGTGTAATGGATCAGTATTTTTCTCTGTCGTTGCTGACATGCTAATGACCCTAATTTGACGGATCACTAAGCACAGCTGGACACAACGTGTGTCTTGTGCTCATCTTTTCAGTGCCACACCATATTTATTTGACCCATTTGTACATAAATTAACCTTATTATTAGCTAGCTGTAGATATGTTTTATTAATAGGCTTTTTGTGTTTAATTTAGAAGAAATTGGGCTTTGGGTGAAACATGAGGTAATACCATATTTTTGCTATACTGAACCTTAAATACAGTATATATAAAAAAATATTTTCATGTATTTATTTATTTTTTCTTTTAAGTAATTCACACTTGGTTTCAACAAGGATGCATTCAATTGTGCAAAAGTGACAGTAAAGATATTTAAGGTGTTACAAAAGATTTGTCTTTCAATTTTATTTGAACTTTCTATTTTTCAAAGAATAACAAAAAATAAAATGTGTCACGGTTTCCAGAAAAATATTGGGCAGCACAACTATTTTCGACATCAAAAATGTTTCTTGAGCAGAATATTAGAATGATTTTTGAAATAAAAAAAATATTCTTTTAAGCAATTCACACTTGTATTCAACAAGGATGCATTCAGTTGTGCAAAAGTGACAGTAAAAATGTTTAAGGTGTTACAAAAGATTTGTCTTTCAATTTTATTCAAACTTTCTAACAAAAAATTAAATGTCTCATGGTTTCCAGAAAAATATTGGGCAGCACATCTATTTTCTACACACTGTAGATAATCATAAATGTTTAATTTCTGAAGTATTGTGTGCCACTAAAGTCTTTAATTATGATGCTGAAAATTCATCTTTGGTCACTGGAATAAATTATTTTACAATATATTCAGAAAGAAGGCAGTTGTTTGAAATTTGTAAAAAAAAAAAAAAAAAAAAAATCACAGTTTTAATGATTTTACTTAATTTTTGATCAAATAAATGCATCCTTGATGAGAAGAAGAGACTATATTTACATGACATTTAAGCACAATTCTTCCCAGTACATAACCAAATAAATAAATAAATAAAACCCCACTGAGAATTGCACTAAAGTGTTTATGTGCTCAATGTAAATGACATAAAAAAACTTCAAATGTAAAACACCCAAATGTAAATTCCAAAAGAATTTAGACTGTCATAAAAAAGTGCAAATACAAAAATAGAGAATTATCCCATTTTTTGTCTCGTTTCCCCACTGTGTTTTATCAGACGCTCAACTTTTATTCCTACACCTCCTTTCAGTTGGCCCATTGTCTCGCAGGATACAATTGAATTGCCGTCTCTCCTGCTCTTGCGGCCCATCAGGACTGCAGCTGTGCATTATCCCATTACAGCCAAATAGTTTTGACACCCACTGACTAACCGATCCCATAGATAATAACATAAAGAGTGTGCTCGATACAAATCGGGTCAGGATAACTCATTTAACCCCACCATACATATTTCTTATGTGTAACTTGAAACGCTGGAAAAATGAAATCAATAGAAATGTTTCTTGTTAATGAAGATGTACCGGGCTGCCGTTTTTGTGGCCTGTGTGGCTTTCAGAGCTCGCTGTTTGATCTTAAATAAATCTCCCACCCACCACTGCGGTCAGCCGGGCGGTCAACACAGACCCCTATAACCTCCTCCCTTTAGGTGTTGGTTTGTGTGTAAATGTATGTGTGACGGGGTGTGCGACTACACGAATCCGCACTGTTAAACTAGTACTAAATCACATTTGTGATCTTTAGCAGATGCCGACGGTGGCGAAAACTGCTGACGGTCTAATGTGAAACAGGATTACCTTAAGCTTGATTACCAGTTTAGTGGCAGAACTGGAGTTATGTGAAATGTAAATGACTGCGGTGTTAAACGCAAAGTTTCCTGTGAAATTTACTATGAAAAGTTACATTTTATTTCTAAAACTGATTGTTTTTGCTGTGCATTACAGCGATTTTGCAAGTGATTTGCTAGTCTAAGTTTTTAAGCATTTGGTAAAATCACCTTTAAGCTTTGTTTAATTCCTTTGTTAATTATATAAAAGAAATATTGAGTGAATTTTTGGAAAGAAAGTAACACTTTTATTCAGCAAGGATGCATTAAATTGACACAAAGGGACAGTTGACATATTCATAATGTTATAAGAGATTACTATTTAGTAAATGCTGTTCTTTTGCATTTTTTTTTGAAGAATCCTGAAAAATAAAAAAAGTATCATGGATTTCACAAAAATGTTGGCCAGCACATTTTGTTTTTCAACATAATAATCATAAATGTTTCTTGAGCAGCAGATCAACATGTTAAAATGATTGAAAGATCATGCAACATTGAGGCCTGGAGTAGTGATGCTGAAAATTCAGCTTTGATCACAGGAATAAAATTACATTTTACTATATATTCGCATAGAAACAGATATTTGAAATTATAATAATATTTCTAAATTTTACTGATTTGTACGACAATTTTTTGATTAAATAAATGCATCCTTGGTGAGCAGAAGAGACAATTTTTTTACATGACATTCAAGCACATTTTCCCCCAAATTCTCTCTAACGTAAATAATAAAAATAATAAATAAATCACTCCTGAGAATGGTGTAATGGTGCTGAAAATTCAGCTCTGATCACAGGAATAAAATTAAATTTTTCTATATATTCAAATAGAAACAGTTATTTGAAATTTTAATAATATTTCTTAATTTTACATATTACAACAATTTGTGATTAAATAAATGCATCCTTGGTGAGCAGAAGAGACCATTTTTTACATGACATTTAAGCACATTTTCCCCCAAATGTAAATAATAATAAATAAACCACTCCTGAGAATGGTGTAATGATGCTAAAAATTCAGCTTTGATCACAGGAATAAAATGACATTTTACTATATATTCATATAGAAACAGCTTTTCAAGTGTAATAATATTTCTCAATTTTACTGATTTTTACAAAAAATTTTTATTAAATAAATGCATCCTTGGTGAGCAGAAGAGACAATTTTTACATGATATTAAGCACATTTCCCCCCAAATCCCCCCTTAATGTAAATAATAATAAATAAATCACTTCTGAGAATGGTGTAATGATGCTAAAAATTCAGCTTTGAGCAAAGGAATAAATTATGTTTTACAGTATATTCAGATAGAAAATTGCAATAATGTTTCACATTATTACTGAACTTACAACTTTTTTTAGCAAATAATTGCATTCTTGGTGAGCAGAAAAGTCTTCAAAACCATTTTTAAAAAATCTTACTGGCCAGAAACATTTAAACAAAGTTTTGTCATTAACTTTTTAACAAGTAATCAATGAAGTCATTAAATAAAATCATCAAATTAACAAGAAGCAAATCTCTGTTTTGCTTGTTTGGCCCACCAGTGAACACAGTTCACTCTTCAAGGTGAGAAATACATTTTAGGGCGGTAGATAAGAAGGCTTAGAGGATATTATCTCTGGTGGACGGGCCTGTGCGAACACACACACACACACACACACACACACACACACACACACACACACACACACACACACACAGACAGAGTGTAGTGATAAAGCGAGAGCGGTCAGCCCCCCTCACCCCTCCTCTCTCACATATATCACTGCCTCCCGTTTGCATGACGGTACGCATTGATCGGCCGTCATACTGATCACATTACAAGCCGACCGAGATTAGATTTGCATTTTTAATTTTCCTTCCAAAAAAACGGCATTGACCGGGAGATGAGAGGGGAATTTTTGAGACGAATAAATGTTGGACAGAGGCCGTAGAGGTCAATGATGGGTTTAAGTGACATGCATTAAGAGACCGTAAAACTCAAGCACAGATTCAAGGTGAGACTGGTGCTCAAGATCATGATCATGTTTACACAGATATAAAATCCTCAAGACGTTGGTTGTGCTTATCCTAAATGAACCTTTATGGACAAATCAGTACAAAAACCATCACTGATCTTGTTTCCTGATCATGTGTTTTTTTTTTTTTGTTTTTTTTTTGCAAGTCACATTTGACATATATTACACGTGTTTCTAAACAAACACACCTCCTGTTAACACAAACCATATCAGTGAATTGCCATTACCTGAACTAATGGACTGCAGTGATAACAACCTGTTCAGGTTATGTTGAAAATTAGATAAATATTTACTAATCATGAGGCACGCCTAGGGATTTTTGCAGAAAGTGACCTGTATGTACATAATTGTTCAAAAATGCTGGATCAGTATGATTTTTTTTAATGGTTCTGAACAAAGTCTCTTTTGTGGCAGCATTTATTGGATCAAAAATATTGTTGAAATATTGTTGCAATTTAAAATAGCTGTTTTCTATATAGTAAAATTTATTCCTGTGATAAAAACTGTATTTTTACCAGTCTTTAGTATCACATGATCCTTCAGAAATGATCCTAATATACTGATTTGCTCCTCTTCTGATTATTATCAACGTTGAAAACAGTTTTGCTGCCCAATATTTTTGTGGTAACATTTTTTTAAGCATGCTTTGAATAGAAGGTTAAAAAGAACAGCATTTATTTGAAATAGAAATCAAGATTTAGTAATCTAGTAATCTAGTATAATGATGGAATGAGACTCAATAATCAAATAGATGGTTGAGTGGAACTAGTGGCGCACTGAAAGTAACCTAGTGACCCCTTATCATTAATAACACTAAATGATGTTAAACTGGCTATACTGGGGACATTTTAACCCTTTGTTTGAAATAATAAAACCTTTTTAATGTCACTTATCTTGAATTCAGCCTTAGTCTTGATCGCAATCAAAGTTTAATATGTGTCACTGAATGAAGCTAAGTGCTTGATTTTTTTTATGGCCTTTTGTCTTTAATTTCACAATAGATTGGTACAACACGTGAAACGTGGTGGAAAGAGAAGATCATGCAAGCCAGATTTGAACTCAAGATCTCCTTCAAGACCCATTGCACCAACTCACCTGATCAGGTTTGTTGTGTGTTCGTGTACTTCTCTTTGATGCGTTTGACCTGTCTTTTTTTTAACCATACTACAAATACAAGTTATAACAGTTTTATTGCCGTTATTTTCTAAGGAATGGATCAAAGATGTGGTACTGTGGGCAGCCCGACCACAACCACAAGCCCTCTCTGTGAGCCAATCAATTTGGAGAAGAAAGCATAGCTGCCGCCTTCTGCCCAATGACAAGCTGGGCGGCAGCGGCCAGTGCCAAGCCGATAGGGAATCAATAAGACGCAAAATCTGACATCAATCCCAGAGAACCTGCAATACGATCAGACTGGCACAGAGACACTCCATCGTCTTCTTAATGGTCTAACTGGAGGTCAGTGTGTTTTACCGTAGTTCAGCTTTCTGCATCCCACAATGTCCCTTCTACCTCAACATGGACCACTGATGGGTCATATATACTAATGTACTAATGTTCTGTTGCACGGTAGGGTCTAGTGCTTTCTAAATGTCAAAGTCAAGATTAGACGCCCTAAGACTAAAAACTAGGCTGAAACACAGAAAATGCTGATTTAAAATAGACTGCAGTCTTGTCTGAGACCTCAATAGAGATCCAGTACCAGACCAATATTTTGTTTGAGACCCAAATCCACACTAAAGTCAAATTTATTTGGACTTAAAAGGTTTTGTTCAGAGAAATCTTGGCTTGTATAGAGATATGAAGTGGTAAAGTTGTGGTATAGAGATCATCTGTGGTCAAAACAGACTGAAGCGAATAAAAATTTTGACATTTTAGACATTTTTAAAGACTACTGATTTACAGATTTATAGGCCATTTAGCCGGTGACTGTTTTGTATCATTCTGAGAAAGTAAAAAAAGTGAAAAATTCAGACTGTAAATAGTTTTGTTTTTTATTATAAATTGACCCGAAGACCTCCAGTGGTTTAGGTTTGTTGATTTAGTCCCTGAAATTATTGCTGATTCATATTATTGATGACAATTTAGAAAGAATCAGCCCAAACCAAATGTGACCCTGGACCACAAAACCAGTCTTAAGTAGCACAGGTATATTTGTAGCAATAGCCAAAAATGCAATGTATGGGTCAAAATTATCAATTGTTTTTTTATGTCAAAAATCATTAGGATATTAAGAGAAAAAAATGATCAAAAATTGTTTCTGTAATTCAATATTTGAATAATTGAACTCGCTTAAGTACTTCGGCAACAAGCTGCCTCTCGATATTTTCCATCGGAGAATGAACTAATTGTTTTAAGCTGAATATGTTTGGTTGCTAAAATTCGGTGCATCACTACTTTAAAGTGCAAATGATCCATGGATTGGAATTAAACCTGTAACACTTTTACACCTGTAAAGAGCCTTTCAGTGCCATGTTATTATGTAATGATAGCATGAAAAGTGAAACTAAAGTAGCTAAGTTTCTAAGATTCTTTGATGGTAACAGTGGCTTGTTTGGCATTAAAAAGACTGTTGACTGTTATTACCAATCCCTACACTCTAAAGAAGCTTCAAAGCTTCTGCTGTGAAGGCCAAAGCCTTTGTAAAAGGGCATTGACATTGAACACACAGAGCATCGCTTCTAAAATTCTGTTTAACTTAGACTGACTTCTTCCAAACGCCCGTCACATTAAAGAAAGAGGGAGTGCAAACAGAAGTCTCTGCCACCTCCTATTCTCTTCCTTATTTCCCAATCTGTTATGTCTTGACATCTCCATTAACTCATAAATCCAATACAGTGGAGCTCAACAGAATCTATCTTCTACGGGTCTACAGGCGAGGTTGGGTGGAGGGAGCGACAGGAGACCGGAGAGGAGGAGAGAGGGATGGGAAATGATGAGAAGATCAATCGGTCCCTGGGCTGTCACTCCGCTCGCTCGTTTTCACATCCATCTCCACCCCTCCTCCCTCCGTCCGTCGGAGACTGACACCACCCCTCCTTTCTCTGGCAGGCCCGGCGGATTCTGCAGGCGCGGCTGTTTCGGGCCCGCAATAATCCGATTGAGTGTGGGATCAATGACAAGCTGTGGTCAGCGATCTGTAGTCGCTCCGGCTCCCGTTGCACGCTGACCACAGGATCCCCAAACCGCTGACCGCCTAACCGGCATGGCCTGACCACTAATTTGGTCCACTATGCCAAGGCGCCTGGCCAAGGTGGTCAAGTAAAACTGGCATATGAAAGGCCTAAAATATACTGCAATTATAACTCCAAATGTTAAAGGTTGGACAGGTCTCTGTAGTTCGACTGGTTCTCAAGAGCAAGGTCTTTAGTTTACCTTAAGGTTCATGCACTTGGTCCCATTTATACTTGAATTGGTGCCAGAATTTATATTTGAAAGTTTACCAACTATTGACAGCTTTTTGGGAAGTGATGCTTTTTGGCTGAAATTTGAGTGGTCGATAAATCTGCACCATCGCCTTCTCAGGGTTTGAAAACATCTATTAAATAACTACTTAGTGTTAGCCATCATTATAATGGAACTATTTTGAAAAACACTCAGTTTATGTAAGCTTTTTCTTAAATTAATTTATTGCATATTTATTGCATGGCCTGACCACTAATTTGGTGCACTTCATTAAGTAGCTTGTCTGGTTCCAGTAGTGATAATGTCCTTGGTTTACTTTGAAATTAATGCTCTTGGTTCCCTGTTTGTGCTTGAATCAATGCCAGAATTTATACTTGAAAGTTTCCCAACTATTGATAACTTTTTGGACTCGAAGTGATGCTTTTTGTTTGAAATTTGAGTGGTTGATAAATCTGCACTATTGCATCACTACTTAGTTTTAGCCATCACTAAATGTGGCCCTGGACCACAAAACCAGTCATAAGGGTACATTTTTCAAAATTGAGATTTATACATCATCTGAAAGCTGTATGGTTGCATTGCATTGATGTGTGGTTTGTTACGTTATGAACACTATTTGGCTGAGTGAGATACAACTATTTGAAAATCTGAAATCTGCAAAAATTTGCAAAAAAATCGAAATATTGAGAAAATCACCTTTAAATTTGTCCAAATGAAGTTCTTAGCAATGCGTATTACAATTCAAAAATTTAATTTTTATATATTTATGGTAGAAAATTTACTAAATATTTTCATGGAACATGATCTTTACTTAATATCCTAATGATATCCTAACGGTAATTTTGACCCATACAATGTATTGTTGGCTATTGCTCGAAATATATCCATGCAAATTGTTGTGTGACTGGTTTTGTGGTCCAGGGTCACATATGTAAAATATAGTGAAATAACATTCACTATATGCAAGCTTTAACTGTATTTATTGCATGGCCTGACCACTAATTTGGTCTGCTATGTTAAAGGTTGGACACATTGTTGTAGCTCAACTGCTTCTAGTAATGAAAAGGTCATTGGTTTACCTTGAAATCAATGCTCTTGGTTTCCTCTTTATACTTGAATTAAGAGTTTGTCAACTTTATGGACTGTAATTGATAATTCTGCCCCATCGCCTCTTTAGTCTTTGTATTGTTGCACTGTTAACCATCACTTTATGGGCAATATATTGAAGAACTCTCACTTTATGTAAACTTTTTCTTAAATTAATTATATTTATTGCATGGCTTGACCTCTAATTTGGTCCACGTTATTGAAAGTTGCACACGTTTCTGTAGCTCAGCTGGTTCCATTAACAACAAGGTCATTGGTTTACCTTAAATGTAATGCTCTAAGCCCTCTGTTTATTCTTGAATTGATGCCAGAATTCAAAATGGAATGTTTCCCAGCTCTTTTATGGCCCGAAAGTGATGCTTTTTGTCTGAAATTTGAGTGGTCGATAAATCTGCACCATCGCCTCTTCGGAGCTTCACCCGTGGGTGTTGGTCAGCCATGCTCTCCTCTTGATTGTGTTTGTGTGTTTCTTGTGTGCTTGCGGTGTTCTCGGGTTTCCTTAATGGTTCCCAGGATGCATTGTGGCCGTGGCGGGGGGAGCTCAATGAGACACATGAGATGCAGCCCAGCGAAGGATATGGCCATCATTGACATCTTCCACAATTCATATCCTCAGCCATCGCAGAGAATGTACACATCAGTAAACACCTTTCCGATTCGTGCATTAGCCGCTAACAGCATTAGGAAGTTGGAATCGCAGGTGATGGAACCGATTGTTCCATTAGCGTAACGTTTTTGTGCCATTTTTTCCAAAAGAACCATTATAGCGCACACGTTCTCTCTCAATAACCTTTCCTCTTTCCCAGGAGGCTTCAGCCTATGCATGGAAAAACTTTTCTACGTAGTTTACAGTTTTTTTTTTTTACGATAATCGCACAGAATCAGCATTATTCTGGTCAGAGGTTTGCTCGATATCTTTGTAGAAACTAATTAAACAAAGTCGGTGCATCTGATGTGGATGGATGGCTTTTTAATGATGTCAGCTGAAGTGAATATGCAAGCGTTCCCGCGCCAATGGCAGATTGCAGATTGATTTTTCTAGGGTGTCATTACATATTATTAAAATCTCACGCACCGAGCGAGGTGAACGTTGTTGAAGACACTGGGTTAGATTGCGGCATCTTGCAGACATCACACTTTACATTTAATCTCCTTCAACTGGGTTCTTCTAGAATTGTGCTTCACCTTTTCAATGCTCTTTTTAACTCACAAACTTTATTCTCAAGTTATGCAGTACTGATGGAAACTTAGCGAAAGAGACATTGTATTTAGTGCCCTAGTGAAAAATAAATATACTAAAATGTATTCAAGGTACATTTGCATATTATGTACTTAATAAAACTACCCTGCAATTGTACTTTTAACTAATTTTGTACTTAATGCACTTTAATTGTGCAGAAGTAGTGCTGAAGTCTAACTAAAGATATACTTAAGTATATTTGATTGTGCTAAAGTGGAACTGTTGCAAGTATACTTTAGGTACACTTTAAATATTTTGTATTTAAAGACTGATAGTGACATTAAACCATATTTTAGGCTTAATATTAAGAAATGTGCATTGTGCACAAGTAGTACACCAAATAAAGTTTAATTGCATTTTTTTTATATCAGTAAGTCTTGCGATATGTCAGTAATTATGTTAATAGACTTGAACTATACTTGGTATAAAATAAATGCATTTCATATCTATTACTTTTTACTATGGTGGATAGTGATGCTACTGCAAATAAGTGACTTCATAATATCCTGTAATGGACTGTAAGCCATATTTTGAGTTGAGACTAAAATAATGAGACTATTGTCTTCTTATATCTGGATTGAACTCATTTAATAATTGATGAGCATTGACACACTTATTGAAATTAATTGAAACAACATTGAACTAAATTTACAGCTTAAATTTAATGTTTTACAACTGACAAATTTTATTTTTGTCATATTTTTGGGCAGACTGTTTAAATACACACACATGCATGGATATATTTAAGAAAAATATGTTGTTTATATATGAAATATATGTATACATAATATTAATTATATGAATAAAAATATATGCATGTAAATATTTTCTAAATATGTAACTGTATGTGTGTGTATTTATATATACATAAGAAATATACACAGTACACATACAACATCATTTTTATTGACGCCATCAAGATTTTGCAATCTTTTCGAACAGGATGTTCTTGTTAGTCCTTGTTGATGTTGTATGTTCCAGTCTGTGTAATTGTTTAAGACATGTATACACAGTATATACACTCTACGTCAAAGCACAATTTTTTCTTTCATGCATATAAATGGCCTCACAGAGCCACTGTCCCGTTGCAGGAGTCCGTTTGGTTCACGGGTGAAATGCTACCCTGTTCCTGCAGGCCCTTGGTGCCGATCCGGTCCAGGCTCCAGCTCAGGGTACCATTGATTTCCCAGCACAGGCTGGACGGCCCGCGCCAGATAAGAAGCAAGCGGATGAAAATGCCGTCTCTCTGTCGGCCCTTAGTCTGTCCCGTTCTGACAGCCGCTGTATCTCAGTCCAAATGATTACATGTGAAGCTATTTATTTCTTTATTTGCGTCTACCGTAAAGATGTCATTTCAGAGTTTTAGTCCTCATATCCATGATAATATGATATAGCGTGATATCTTGTGGAAACACTAGCAGTTTATCAGTCATTGTATTTTCAGCCGTATGAAGTTACCCATAAGCACCTGCAGAGGGTGTTGCAGTGTCACATGATACACTGCGCTGACACACCGGCATCAGTTTCTTATTATCCACTGTTCCGGGATCAGCTGAACAGCAGTCCCAGATGGGAATCATCATTGTTTTAGCATCAGAAATGACCTCAGTTATAGCTACTACATCTCCCAGTGGAAGAAATTACTACTTTTATCCATCAAGGACAAATTAAATTGTTCAAAAGTGACAGCAAAGACATTTATAATGTCACAAAAGATTTCTGTTTCAAATAAATGTTGATCTTTTTGAATCCGAAGTATCCTGAAAAATAAAATGTATCACGGTTTGCGCAAAAATATTGGGCAGCACAACTGTTTTTAACATTGATAACAATCAGAAATGTTTCTTGAGTAGAAAATCAGCATATTAGAATGATTTTTGAAGCATCGTGTGGTACTGAAGACTGGAGTAATGATGCTGAAAGTTCAGCTTTGATCACAGGAATGAATTACATTTTACAATATATTTACATAGAAAACAGCTATTTGAAATTCTAAAAATATTTCAGAATTTTGCTGAGTTTTTGATCAAAGAAGAGACTCAAAAGCAGTAAACCAAGTGGTAGTATCTCATTTGTCTCTCCTAGAGAACAATATATTAGCATTAAATGCATTTCTTAAAATCACATTTCTTAAACTGTGCTCAGGTAAAGTCTGCAATCAAAAGTCTGAGATCTCAAGCCTTTGTGATAAAAATTCTGAGCTGATATCAACGTATGTCTTTTGTCAAAATTATGATAAAATAATTATGAAAAATCTAAATTATGAGATAAAATATTCTAAATAGTCAATGACAAAATTTTTAAATGAGATACTGTCATACTTATGAGATGACAAAAAAATACTATAATTATTACAAAATGCGTCAAAATTGTATTACTTTTTTTCATCTCATAGTTGTGACTTAGTATCTCAAAATCTCTCATTTTTATTTAATAATTATGATTTACTAAAGCATTTTTTTCTGGAAAGAAATTTTTGAAAATGTACACGCTTCCCCTTTCCATACAAATGAAGCAGACATTATCGAGCAGACATTGTTGAGCTCAATAAAAATGATCGAAAAGCACCTTAAAAGTAGTCAATACACTGTAGTTTTGTTGAAAGGAAAAAAAATGAAAATGTCTTTAGTTTTTATATTTTATAAACAAGTCATGTATATGTTTTATAATCTTTTATGTTAAAATTGTTGTACTTCTGGTGGCCGAACACAACCTGACAATTTAAAAACCTGATGTCACATTTGAAAAGTTGTTTAGAGCGGAGCAAAAATGATCTGGTTTTAAACAAAATCTCATTTTCCATTTCAAACAAGCTGAAACCCAAAGATCAACTGAGAGCGAGATGGAGTGAAACAATGTCTCTCTTCGCTCGTCCCCGGGGGAGAAGTGAGACCCTTTTAAGTGCTGTCTCTCTCTTCCTCCTGTCTTCCAGCCCTTCATCCTTCTCTCGGCTCGCTGACATCCTATCAGGCTCAGCGGCCCGGCAGTCGATAGCCCATTAGTAAATAAGGGATGCATAATTTATTAAATATGCTTCAGATACATATTTCAGCCTTGGGTTTCCAGTCATATCTCTTTGAGGAGTTTGGCTTTAATTAGGGTCTCCAGCAGGGGCGTCTCGCTCAAGTGTCTGTGAGTAACGGCACTCTGGACTGTCTCTGGTGACAAGGACGTTAAGAGGGAATGAGGGTGATTTGCTGGAGATTTGGCTCGCTGTCAGAGCGTCCTCTCATTTGCAGCCTCTGGTAATAATACACCTGCTCAAACCAGTGTGTGTTGAGTCTTAGATGCTGGTGTGATGCTGTGAGAACCTGACTTCTTAACTCCAGCGAATTAGTCACCAGCTCTTGTAGATCAGTTATAGACCATAAACTGCAAAAATGGAAATTAATTTCTGTCGAAGCTGTTCTTTTCATCAGGGATGAGACGCACAAAATATCCAGGTCACATTATTCTTATAAATCTATTCTTATTATAAATGCTTGTAAATTTTGTTAAATGTGACCCTGGACCACAAATACAGTTATAAGGTCAATTTTTTTTCATCATCTGAAAGTAAATAAGCTTTTAATTAATGTGTGATTTGTTAGGATAGGACAATATTTGACCGAGATAAAACTATTTAAAAATCTGGAATCTGAGAGTGCAAAAAATTTAAATACTGAGAAAATCGCCATTAAAGTTGCCCAAATGAAGTGCTTAGCAATGCATTTTACTAATCAAAGAGTAGGTTTTGATGTATTTACAGAAGGAAATTTACAAAATATCTTCATGGAACATGATCTTTACTTAATATCCTAATGATTTTTGGCATAAAATAAAAATGTACAATTTTGGCCCATACAATGTATTTTTGCCTATTGTTACAAATATACCCATGCTACTTATAACTGGTTTTGTAGTTCAGGGTCACAAATATATATATTTATGATTTATATTAAATGTACAATAATGAGAATTGAGGAGAATAATTTCACAATCCAAAATGTCTAAATGATCCTAAATATGGAAATTGTCTTTAAGCAAAATGTAGTTTCTTTTTCATTTGGAGTGAAATATGACCTCCTCATGTTCTACCTACAGTATGTGTTTGTAGACTAGACACAGTTTATGTTAACTCTTTGTAGTAATATGTGCATTTGCTGTAAAATCCAGTCTTAGTTCGTGCCACTTTGTGATTGACAAATAGGGAAGATCAGTTTTTACTGGCCCCTCACTTTGCACAGTTCTTCATTGAGGCCCCTCATTATGAGGCGTCCCACATAACCTCTCTGACATCAGCCGCAAGTGTCGAAATTTCTCCATCCAATTCCCTTTGAGTAGAGTCGACTTATCAATCGCATTCTGACTTAAGTTCTAAGACACACGTCTTTAAGGTTTACCTTTTCTAGAGTAATTAAAGTACTATTTACAAAAGTAGCACTGGGACGTTTGTGATTTAATGCTCTTTTATTTCTCATGAAGCTCATCCCTAATGTATTATTACAGAGATTTCTGACAAAAGCATCACACATAAGTTTTTTGTAATCACTAATTTTTGTAAATCATTCAAGTCAGTCCATTATTTACAGAACATTTTAGTGTTAGATTGAATCGCTTATTCTTAGAATTACTTAGGGGTTTATTTTCCTAGGTGATCAGACTTCTTTTTTTTATTTATTTTGTATTATTATTATTTTTTTAATTATTTTATGTTCTTGGCATAAAGTTGATTTTTCTTCTTTATAGCTCAGAAGGCAGAATTTTCATTATGAGTTATTAATATCTCATAATTTTGACTTTTTATCTTATGACTCAACATGTTTACTTAACAATTTAAATTATAATTCCAATTTTTAAGTTAACATTTTGAGATATGAGTCATGAGATAAAAAGTCAAAATTATGAAATGAAAAGTCTAAATTGTGAGAAAAAACGTCAAAATAGTGACATCAATGACGAAACTTCAAAATACTGTATGAGATACTGTCATGCTTGAAACAAATTGAAAATTTAAATTGATTAAAATAATTTAAATGCTATGATTATTACAAAACGTGTCACAATTTTACTTTTTCTCTCATAATTATGACTTAGTATCTCCAGAATTTCGTAATTTTGATTTACTGAAGCATTTTTCTTCTGAAAAGACATTTTGGAAAATGTTCATGCTTCCCTTTTCCATACAAATGAAGCAGAGATAAAAACATAATTATGAAAAAAGTCAAAATAGTGACAACAATAATGACAAAAAGCAGAAATTCTTAGATACTGTCATAATATGACATGAAAAAGTAATACAAATCTATTATTATTATTATAATTATTATTATATAATATCTAATTTATATGCATTACTTTTTATCTCATAATTATGACTTAGTATCTCAAAATTGTGACTTTTTATCTCATAATTATTATTTTAGTGTCATAATTATGATTTACTAAAGAAATTTAGTAAACTTTTCCAGCAACTTCTGGAAGGAGGAGAAATTTTGGAAAATGTTCAAGCATCCCTTTTCCATAAAAATGAAACAGACATTATCAAGCAGACACTGTAATAATGGCAAAAGTCAAAATTATGACATAAAAAGTTTAAAATAAAGATTAAAAAAGAAAAACTAAAGTTGAAATTATGAGATAAAAACATAATTATGAAAAAAGTCTAATACTAAAATATCTATGAGATAAAAAAAATCTATAATAATTATTATTACAAAAAGCATAAATTTTGACTTTTTATCTAATTTATTTATTATTTTTGTGTTATTTTCCTCTGAAAATAAAACACTTTGAGAAATGTTCAAGCTTCCCTTTTCCATACAAATGAAGCAGACATTATCAAGCAGACACTGTAATTATGGCAAAAGTCAAAATTATGACATAAAAAGTTTAAAATAAAGATTAAAAAAAGAAAAACTAAAGTTGAAATTATGAGATAAAAACATAATTATGAAAAAAGTCATAATAGTGACAGTAATGAAAGTAGGCTGAAATTATGAGATACTAAAATATCTATGAGATAATACAAATCTAAAATAATTATTATTACAAAAAGCATACATTTTGACTTTTTATCTAATAATAATTATTTTTGTGTAATTTTCCTCTGAAAAGAGGAGAAATTTTGAGAAATGTTCAAGCTTCCCTTTTCCATACAAATGAAGCAGACATTGTCGAGCTCTATAAGAACGTCCTCAAAACATCATAAAAGTAGTCAATACACTGTAGTTTTGTTGTAAGAAAAGACGTTTTGTCATTCCTTTCTGCTTACATACATTCTAACACGCTAACTTTGAAATGTTTTAGCTTGAAAAAAAGATTTTCTGACAGATGACTGTAACAGAAAGCCAACAATCTTCTTGTCAATCGCACAAATATGCTCACATACACACATTTGCACGATGCATGTGCATATAATATTACTTTTTGATTTGACTGCAAATATTTGGCATACGAAGAGACGGAACATAATTGCATAAATGTCTGAAGTATCTAGCCAAGATTCACAAAACACGCTCATTTGATACGCTTATGCCTTCTGAGATGATTTCCAGTAATGATTTCTTTATTTTGATTTGAAATGTTGAGGTTTATGAGTCGATAATGGCTATAGATTGCATTAAATTTTCTAAAATTGTGAGGTCTCAGAGGCTCAATGCGGCGGTGCGCCTGCAAACCACTGAGGAGCAGAAGGCAAGAAAATATTATCTCGAAATCCTCATGTTTCCCAGAAGCTCTCAGTCGAGTCGTGCAGCGAGAACGAGGAACACATGCTTTCCATTTAAGCCCTTTCACCCCGGCATCAAAGATACGGCATATGCTGAAAGTGTAAACACAGAGGCCCAGCATCCCTCCAGCAGATCATGTGTCCCTCTCATCTCCTCTCATCTGTTTCAGCACCTTCTCCCTCCTCTGTGCTCCGGGACTAAATCTCTGCTAATGCTCTTTACAACTTTTAGAGGTGAAAGACTTGTAGTGTTAAGGGATAGTTCAGCCAAAAATAACAATTCTCCCAGAGTTTACTCATGCTTGTGTTGTTCCAAACCTGCATGACTTGCTTTCTTATGAAAGCTTGACTTAGTTTCTTATGAAAGAGAATAAAGTCATGCTTTGGTAAATTCTAACTATTACAGTCATAGTAGGGGTGGGCGGTACACCGGTGTCATAGTCATCACCGGTGTGAGATAGCGCCACGACATGGATTTTCTAATACCGTCAATACCGGTATATTTAAAACATTAAATTTTCTTCAAACGTTCAGTTGTGGTCTGAATACCTGTCCTTGTTGTAAATAAAAAGTAAAACATATTCGTATCAGCTTTGCAGGTGGTAGGTAAAAGGGGAGTGGCCATTAAACGGCTGGTGAAACATCGTGAAGAAAGGTCGGCCCTGTAGCCTATACCAGGGGCGGAGTGGCAATCGGGACGACCGGGACTTTTCCCGGTCGGCCGGCCAAAGGATTTACACAGCGGATCACAAATTGAGCAGGCGCGAGGCGAACGCGACCGGCCTGTTTACGTTTACTTTCGATTTTGTAAAGGGAGCAGCACATCTTATAATAGATATTTGTGAGTGAGTACAAGATTGCAACAAATCCTCCAGTCTATTTTTGTCATCTCTCTTTACTTTCGACCCGTGATCGTTCAAATCTAAAGGTCATTGTACACTGAGTCCGATTTTCGTATGTGTTTTTTTTTTGTTTTCTCATATTCGCCATCCTTATCAAAATGCTTATTATGGATGTGAAAATGCAGAACATCAAACATGATCCAAATTTTTTTATGACGGATGAAAGTTTCAGAGGCAGTGTGTAAACTCGATTAACATAACCTGTATTTTTTTTAACGTGCAAAAATGTCGGACGAAAATTTCGTACTCACGTGTGCAAAGACATTAACTCCAGCAGCTCATGTTGGATGCAGGGTTGCCAAGTCCGCGTTTTTCCCCACAGAATTGGTCTACTTTTAAACTGTTGCCATGGGTTGATTTCCCCCAGTTATTTAAAGGTTTTAAATATTGCAGAAATTAAATTTAAAAAAATAATTTTTGTTTTGTTGTACACTGTTAAGTAAGATCTTTAGGTTTTTTGCAAAATAAATATGTTGAGAATGCATAATACTCTCCCATGTCTCTTTTTGATAAGGATACCTACCATATACTTATTATATTATGAAAAGATTAACTTTATTCACATACTAAATGGACAGGACAGGCTACTTCTCCGAAAATGTACCAAAAAAAGTAATACCGTGATATTATACCGGCACCGTTCAAAAGATGAAAAATACCGTGATATTAATTTTAGGTCATATCGCCCACCCCTAAGTCATAGTTATGTCAACATTGAAATACAGTGTCATAATTATGATATAAAGGTTAAAAATGACAAAAAACATCTAAAAAAGACAAAAATTATGACAATTTTTTTTTTCAAAAGTCAAAAGTCCTAAATTATGAGATAAAAGGTCATAATTTTGACAAAAGGTAAAATGATAAAATATATAAGTCAATTATGACAAGTAGAAATGATGACAAAATCATAACTGACATAAAAAGTCAGAATTATGTGATAAAATCAGAATTGTCATTAAAAGTCAAAATAAATATGAAATTAAAAGTCAAAGTTAAAATGATGACAAAAGCATAATTATGACAAGTTATAAGTTAGAAAAAATAAATTAAAGGCTAAATTATAAGATATATTTAAATTATTAGATAAAAAAAACTATATGACAAAAAGTCAAAATTATGACAAAATATCAAAATTATGGGATAAATAGTCATTGACAAAAATGTTTTTTGATAAAATAATTCATAATTATGAAATTCAGTGTCAAAATTATGACAGAAAAGGTTGGAAATTACAAAAACATTTACGAGACAAAGGTCTAAATTATGAGATAAACTGTGATTAGTCGAAATGATGAAAAAACAATTATGACACAAGTCAAAACTGACAAAGTCCTCAATTATAAGACAAAACCTCATAATTATGACAAAAGGTAAAATGATAAAATATATAAGTCAATTATGACAAGTAGAAATGATGACAAAATCATAACTGACATAAGTCAGAATTATGTGATAAAATCAGAATTGTCATTAAAAGTCAAAATAAATATGAAATTAAAAGTCAAAGTTAAAATGATGACAAAAGCATAATTATGACAAGTTATAAGTTAGAAAAAAATAAATTAAAGGCTAAATTATAAGATATATTTAAATTATTAGATAAAAAAACTATATGACAAAAAGTCAAAATTATGACAAAATATCAAAATTATGGGATAAATAGTCATTGACAAATGTTTTTTGATAAAATAATTCATGATTATGAAATTCAGTCTCAAAATTATGACAGAAAAGGTTGGAAATTACAAAAACATTTACGAGACAAAAGGTCTTAATTAACCCTCTGGTGCTCTTCGGTCACTTCTGACCGAAAAATTTTCTGTTTTGAATTTTTAAAAATCACTGCTTAATCGGAATGACATGAAACTCTGTGACTTTTATGCCATTTGGAATGTCAACACAAAAAAAAATTGAGGGCATGATTCAAGCAGGCTAAGTGGTCGTAAAAAAAATAGTCACACTTGTGCTCTTCGGTCTAAAATGACCGACCATAGGAAATGAATGGGAAATCGACAAAAATACAAATATTCAGAGAATTTTTGTGTGTACAATCTACAAATCCTCCACAATGCTGAAAAAAAGTACACAGCAGTGAAGGGGTGACACTCTAAAACACACCCATTCATAAACACACCCATTCACACACACACGCACACACACACACACACATTAATATACACACCTCTATTCGGTCACTTTTGACCAAAACATTTTCGGTTTAGAATTTTTCAAAAAATCACAGCTTCAACAGAACAGTACCAAATTCATTGACTTTTATGGCATTTGGAATGTGAACACACATAAAAAATTAGGGCACGATTAAAAAAAACTAATAATAAAATAAAAACTTGTGCTCTTCGGTCTAAAATGACCGACCATTGGAAATGAATGGGAAATTGACAAAAATACAAATATTCAGAGAATTTTTGTGTGTACAATCTACAAATCCTCCACAATGCTGAAAAAAGTACACAGCAATGAAGGGGTGACACTCTAAAACACACCCATTCACAGACAGACACACACACACACACACACACACACACACACACACACACACACACACACACACACACACACACACACACACACACACTAATATACTCACCTCTATTCGGTCACTTTTGACCAAAACGGTTTTGAATTTTTTTTAAAAATCACAGCTTCATGAGAACACTACCAAATTCAGTGACTTTTATGGACACACATAAAAAATGAGGGCACGATTCCAAAAAGAAAAAGAAAACTTGTGCTCTTTGGTCAAAAATGACCGACATCAGGAAATGAATGGGAAATCGACAAAAATACAAAAATGTACAGAATTTTTCTGTCTCTTTCTGACACATCCACACACACATGCACAAATTAACTGAAACACAGCAAATTGAGAAGATGTAAAATAAAAATATATGTATAAAAAAATTACATATCCAGAGTGCAAAAGACACACACTCTCTTGCATATACAAAAAATTAACACTTCAAATCATATTTATAACAAAAAACTATCCCAAACTGGATAATAAATAGTCTTTGAGATTGTTTAAATGTATGTTCAACTATTCCACCTAATAAAAATGCTGAATCAATTGTCTAAAAACAACTAGGCAATTCACAAGCTGCTTTGTAGCTTACTATACAGGCATCAAGTTACACCTGCCATTACAGATGTTTTTCTCGTTTTTTACCAACAGATGGCGCTAATCTGCCTTCAAAAATTAGTGTTGAATGGCTGAGTCTCTATTTCAACCTGAAATACTGCATTCATTAAAAAAAAATTAAAAAAAAAATTAAATTAAATTTTTTTATTATTCTCAATGGCAAAAAATGGATATTAATTACAGCATAAATATTCATTATTACCACCAAACCCTCTCAAAATTCAAAAGAAAAAAGAAAAAATATTATTAAACAAAAATGAATTGGAATGGTTTTACTGAAAAAATTACAGGATGCGTTACAGGTGTCCGGTCACTTCTGACCGCGAAGAGCACACGTGTGAATGCTAAACGAAGAGCACCAGAGGGTTAATGAGATAAAAAACTGTGATTAGTCGAAATGATGAAAAAACAATTATGACACAAGTCAAAACTGACAAAGTCCTCAATTATAAGACAAAACCTCATAATTATGACAAAAGGTAAAATGATAAAATACAAAGTTAGTTATGACATAAGTAGAAATGATAACAAAAACATAATTGAAATGAAAAGTCGTGAAAAATTATGAATTGAAAAATTATGTGATGACAAAATCAGAATTGTCCTTAAAAAAACAAAATTGTCAAAAAGTGCAAAATATGAAATATGTCATAATTATGATTCAAGTTGAACTGATGACAAAAACATAATAATGACATAATTCGAAATTATGAGTGGGAAAAAAAATCATAATTATGAGATAAAAAGTAATAATTATGCCACAAGACTGAAATTATGAAAAACATATATTGAATTTTTTTGACGTTAAAAGTCAAAGTTATGACAAAATATCAAAATTATGAGATAATTAGTCATTGACAAAAAAACAATTAAGATAAAAAGTCATAATTATGAAATACAATGTCATAATTATGACATAAAAGGTTGAAAATGACAAAAACATGAAAAGACAGTCTAAATTATGAGATAAAAAATAATTATTGAAAAAACAATTCAAGTCAAAATTAAGATAAGAAATAAGGTCATAATTATGACAAAAGGTGAAATGATTAAATTCAAAGTTAATCATGACAAAGGTGACAAAAACATAATAGAAACAAAAAGTCAGAATTATGTGATAAAATCTGAATTGTCATTAAAGGTCAAAATTATGTAAAACAAGTGTCCAAAATGAAATATAAAAGTCATAATTATGAGAAAAGTTTAAATTATGAGATGCAAAGTCATAATTATAATGCAATTATGAAACGTAATTATGACATAATTTGAAAAAAAAAGTCATAGTCAAAATTACGACAAAGTTTAAACTGATATAAAAAGTCATTATGCTAGAAAGTTGAAATTATGATAAAATAAATAAAATATTTAAATTATGAGATAAGTAGTCATAATTACTGTATAGCAAAAAGTGATATTTTTTACTTAATTTCTACCAATATCAACTTATGTTAACAATTGTTTTCTTATGTCATAATTACACCACAAAAAAAATAATAAAGAAAATAACATGTAGATCATTTTACTGTGAAACAAGCAAAACTCTGCGGAGCAGATGCCACTTGTTTTTATTTTTCCCAGAGATATTCACACATGTATAACTGAGCAAATGCATTATGTGAGAAAGTTTCTCTAATGTTTTCTCCATCTGTAATATCCACACTACAGGTTCTGCTCAGTGTTTGGTATATGCATAATGTCTCTGGTGTCTGGCGTCATGGTTCCTCTTTAATTATGACCTCTAGCCCTGACAGGACAAAAAGGGATGAGCAGAGTCCCTTGCCCAACCTTGTGGTTTTGCGATTGTGTGTGTCAGGCTCGAACAAAGGCGCACAAATGTGGAAGTGAAATGAGAAGTGTGGAACAGTTTGAGGTTTTAACATTTTCTGTTGTTGGAGTTTGACACCGAGCCAGAGTGTCTGATCAAACCACAGCTCCAATCTATTCGAGTGGCCACCGCAAGTCAAAGAAAGCCACGTTTGAGGGAAAGATCTTACTTTTTCCTCTTTTTTATGTTTCTCCTAGACAGCAATGAGATCAAATGCAGAGCTTCTCATGAGACCTCAGTTACCTTCTACCTTAAAGAAACGTCTCAAACTGTGCTTCTCTACTGATCTAATATGCTCCATATTCTTTTTATAGCTCTAAAGTCTTATTGAATGAAAGCTAGTGACTCATTTGAGTCTATTTGTATTTCTCAGCAAAGACTTTTAGGAGAAACAGCTGAGACAGAGTTGAGATCTTCTGTTTTCCTCTTCGGCTGCATATGCTTGCACTGTCATGTTTCCTAAAACATCCCAGTAAACAGAAGAGCTCTGTGTTTCCGTGGAGACGATACAGTATGTGTTTGTGTTTTTTGTGCGGTGAAGGTTGGGTCGGTTTATTGTTTAGTTCAGTTCCGCAAACAAAAGCCGAACGCTCGGAATCAGCGTTGAGCTTTGTGATGAAAATTCCCTGAGCAATTAAACAAATAGCCATTCCTCAGCACACACACACACACACACACACACACACACACAGTCTCTCTTTATCGCTCTCTCTCTCTCGCACACATACAGATACTTCCTGTTGTTTAATGGTAACGGTAAATGGTAAGTAATAAACAAAGAACCGACTGAATGCCAAGAGAGTCATTAATGAAGTCCCCAGTGTGTGAGCCAACGGAGCTTCTCTCTCTTTCTTTCTACATTCCTGTTCTTTCCATCTTGATTTCTTGCTCTTTCTCTTTCTTGTTTTCTCAATTTCTTTCTCAGTTTCTTTCTTTCTTTCTTTATTAACTCTTGATTACTTTCTTGCTTTATTTCTCCTTCGCAGATGCACGCATATAAACTCATAAAAAAAGACAAAAAGTCTAAATTATGAAAAACCAATTATGACACAAGTCCTAAATTATGAGCTCAAAGGAGAGAATTATGACAAATAAAATTATGGAATAAAAAGTAAATTATGACAGAAGTAGAAATGATGAGAAAAACATATCTATAAAAAAATCATAATTACGTCATTAGAAGTCAAAAAGATAAAAAGTCATTTATTGAACCTTCCATCTTGATTTCTTGCTCTTTCTCTTTCTTGTTTTCTTTTTTATCAATTTCTTTCTCAGTTTTTCTTTCTTTCTTTCACACATATAAACTCAAAAAAGACAAAAAGTCTAAAAAAATGTAATTATGAAAAGACAAAATTATGAAAAACCAATTATGACACAAGTCCTAAATTATGAGACAAAAGGTAAAATTATGAAATCGAAAGTCAATTATGACATAAGTAGAAATGATGACAAAAACATAATTGACATAAAAAGTCAGAAGGGGAAAAAACAATTACATCATTAAAAGTCAAACTAGTCAAGCTAAATTAGATAGAAAGTCATAATTACGCATTTATGCATGAGACATTGAACTTTCTATCTTGATTTCTTGCTCTTTCTTCGCAATTTCTTTCTGAGTTTCTTTCTCAACTCTTGATTATTTTCTTGCCTTCTTTCTCCCTCACAGATACACACATATACACTCATAAAAAAGACAAAAAGTCTAAATTGTGAGAAATGTATTAAATTTAAGTTATGACAAGTCGAAATTATGAAATACCAATTAGGACATAAGTCCTAAATTATGAGATAAAAGGTAAAAATGATGACAAAAACATAATTGACATAAAAAGTCAGAATTATGTGATAATAAAATCAGAACTATGTTAAAATGATGATGTAATTTGAAATTATGAGGGGGAGGGAATCATAATTACGTCATTAAAAGTCAAGATTCTGCTAAATTATGAGATATAAAGTCATAATTATGCATTTATGCATAAGACATTTATTGAACTTTCCATCTTGATTTCTTGCTCTTTCTCTTTCTTGTTTTCTTTTTTCCCAATTTCTTTCTCAGTTACTTTCTTTCTTTAACTCTTATTTGCTTTCTTGCTTTCTTTCTCCCTCGCAGATACGCACATATAAATTCATATAAAAAGACAAAAAGTCTAAATTATGAGATAAAAAAGTTGAAATTATGAAAAAACAATTACGACACAAGTCCTAAATTATTGAATATGGAATAGAAACAAATTATGGAATAGAAAGTCAATTATGATTTAAGTAGAACATATGACAAAACCATAAAAAGTCAGAATTATGTGATAACAAAGTCGGAATTATGTTCAAATGATGATGTAATTTGAAAATATGAGGGGAAAAAATCATAATTAAGTCATTAAAAGTCAAAATTACACTAAATTATGAGATAAAATTCATAGTTATGCATATATGCATAAGACATTTTTTTGAACTTTCTATCTTGATTACTTGCTCTTTCTCTCTTTCTTGTTTTTTTATTTTCCCAGTTTCTGTCTTTCTTGATTACTTTCTTGCTTTCTTTCTCCCTCACAGATACACACATATAAACTCACAGGACAGTGTTATTTCTCAGCTGTTGCTCCTTTAAAACTTTTTCATCTTAGGAGATATTTTAGATGTTTCTTCATAAAACATAAGACACAATGAGTCACTAAGTGTCATGCAGTGAGATATAAAATAAATGTGCAGCAGCTCTAATCATTTGATTGCAGACTTGAGTATTTTGAGCAGTTCTGAGCCAGATGTCCTCTGAAACTCTTTTAGATTCTATAGGCTATAGAGGAGACACGTGTGAGGTGACTAGGGTTGTATGTTCTCTGGAGAGTCTCCTTTTGTATTCTCAGTCCTGTTGATGTTTGGGATGAGCAGGAGACGTCACTGCTGATTTTTCTTTTGTCCGGCGCACAATCGCTCTCGTATTCCCGGTGTGTCTCTGTATGGTTGTTTACAGCAGATGAGGGGGACACCATGTGATTTCTCCAAACCAGAGGAACTAATAGCATCGTGTGACTCATAGGACGGTTACCAGCAGTTTAAACGACTAATCAACAACAGGCTTAAAGACTGATTCGTTGCGCTGAGAACAGACTCCATTGTGATATGCAAACGAGCTGTAGTATTTTTTAAAGGCTCTGCTCTTAATTTGATGACAAACCGCAGCAGTAATTATTGCATTTGTTTTTCCTCATGGATTTTTACAACCTGTTGTTTTCTGGTGAAAGAGAACAAATTGCATCCATTCAGCTTTCTGAGTGTAAAGTGACTCACAGTCTACACACTCACACTCATTTAGCACAGATTTTATCAGCACACTATTTCCCATCATGCACAACTTTAAAAAGCTGTTTTTCAGATGGTCTTCAGTTTCAAACGGTCAAATTTGACCCTGGACCACAAAACCAGTCAAAGTATTCATCTTCTGAAAGCTTATATGAGTTAAATAAGTAATGAAATATCAGTTTGCATAAAAAAATGCCTATAAAAATATGATGCATTAAATATTAGAGGTATAAGTATAAAAAAAAGTCAAATGTGACCCTGAATCACAAAACCACTCATAAGTGTCAATTTTTTGAAATTGAGAATTATACATCTTCTGAAAGCTTATATGAGTTAAATAAGTAATAAAATATCAGTTTGCATAAAAAATGCCTATACAAATATGGTACATTAAATATTGGAGGTATAAGTGTAAAAAAAAATGGCCAAATGTGACCCTGGACCACAAAACCACACTGTAAAAGGTTTTCACCAGATTCAACTTAAAAACCTAAGTTCAGCAGCTGCCTTAAAATTTTAAGTCAAATCACCTTAAAACTACAAGTCATTTTAACTTATTACAATAAAAATTAGTTGATTTAACTTAAAATTTTAAGGCAGCTGCTAAACTTAAGTTTTTAAGTTGAAACTGGTGAAAACTTTTTACAGTGCAGTCATAAGTGTCAATTTTTCGAAATTGAGAATTATATATCATCTGAAAGTTTATCTGAGTTACATAAGTAATAAAATGCCAGTTTGCATAAAAATGGCTATTAAATTTGGTACATTTAAATATGAGAGGTATTTAAAAAAGTCATAAGTGTCAGTTTTTCAAAATTGAGAATTATATATCATCTGAAAGCTTATATGATTTAATAAGTAATTAAAAATCAGTTTGCAAAAAAAAAAAAAAAAAAAAAAAAAACTAAAGCCTATAAAAATATGGTACATTAAATAGTAGAGGTATAAGTATAAATAAAGGTCAAATTTGACCCTGGACTGCAAAATTGGTCATAAGTGTTAATTTTTCAAAATTGAAAATTATTTATCATTCAAAAGCCAAATAAATAAGCTTTCCATTGATATTTACAACTATTTTTAAAATCTGGAAACTAAGGGTGCAAAAAAATCTAAATATTGAGAAAATCACTTTTAAGGGTATCCAAATGAAGTTCTTAGCAATGCATATTACTAATCAAAAAATACATTATGAAAAACATTTATTTTCCTATGTAATTCCATCATTTTAAAATTGTGTATATTTGTACAATTTCCATGGTTTTATCATGGATTTTGGCTGTAGTACTATAGTAACAGTGTGTTTTTCGACCATGGTAATTGAACAGTACCATGGTACATATAAAAGCTAAAGTGAATTGTAACATCTTAATGCATTTTTACCATGAGGTCACACTGTTTTTTGATATAGTGCCCATAGATGGCGCTCCAAACCCAGAAGGTTCTTGTTCTCCCTCAGCTGTGAGTCTGTAGTCGAAGCAGATCAAATCTGTAGTTGAGTAAAACCAAAAGCTAGACTGATATGATCCAGATTTCAGGGTCTTTTTGATAGTTTCCAGAGCTCATTATATCATATAAAGCCGTAATTCATTCTGTGAGCATTAAAACGGCGGAGTGCTTAAGTGAGTAAGATGTTGGTTCATACTGTAGTTTATGAGCAATGACTTCCAACTGGATTAGTAGGTGTGAGGCACTGCTTTCTGAAGTGTTGATGATGCTGTTATATTCCGTTTATGCCCCCTACATGAGTAACAGGTTATGCAGATGTTTCAATTTCCACAATGAATCAGAACTTTCCAGAAATGCTGCTCAGTGAAGTAAAGCTCATTAACATCAAACAATTTTCAAGTAAAAACTACTGTAGAAAGACTGATTATAATACCACTTTTGTTCCTTGTTATAATATTATGCCACTGTTTTCCTAACTATTTAAATCAAAAGTAGTTTTGCTAGTTGTCTATTACTGTCAGGTAGATTCCTTAGAGAACAGGTTTACTAAAAGATTTGCTCTGTTACAGCTCTAGACAAAGCTAATGTGTAAAAGGAGATGTTCTGGTTTATGCAAAGGTCATAAAATCATTGTGGTTATTTTATGCTGATTTAGCAGAAATAAAAATTCCATCTCAGTCGTGTGTTATAGTGATGGCTGTGGCCATAAACATAACCACTGAATATTATTAGTCATTGCTGTGGTCAACTATCACTAGCAATTCAAGCCCTACTGACCTTGGATCAGTTCTAATAAGTAATAAAAATTGGTTTTAAGCCTTTACACAAAAAATGATTTTAAACCTTTACAAAAAATGGTATGGCTATATACTGTAAATATGGTCATAAAAATAAATCAATAATAATAATAATACATACTGGAGTAATGATGCTGAAAATTCAGCTTGGCATCACAGGAATAAATTACATTTAAAAATATATTTACATAAAAAACTGTTATTTTACATTGAAATAATATTTCACTATATTACATTTTTTTCTGGATTTTTGATCAAATAAATGCAGTATAAAAATTCTTCTTTAAAAAAACATAAAACAAAACCTCACTGATCACAAACTTTTGAATGGCAGTGTGTATACAGTATATGTGACCCTGGACCACAAAACCAGTAATAAGAGTCAATGAATAGAGCCGAATAAGTAAGCTTTCCATTGATGCATGGTTTGTTAGGATAGGACAATATTTGGGATACAACTATTTGAAAATCTGAAATCTGAGGGTGCAAAAAAATCTAAATGACGAGAAAATCACCTTTAAAGTTGTCTAAATGAAGTTCTTAGCAATGCATATTACTAATCAAAAAATAAGTTTTGTTTTATTTACTGTTGGAAATGTACTAAACATTTTATGGAACATGATCTTTACTTAATATCCTAATGATTTTTGGCATAAAAGGATAATTGATTATTTTGACCCATACAATGTATTTCTGGCTATTGCTACAAATATACCAGTGCTACTTAAGACTGGTTTTGTGATCCAGGGTCACATGTGTGTATATATTAAAAAATTACAAATATGCATCACATTCGGTTTATTAGTTTAAGTTAAAAATGTAATGTTATATAAAAATGGGGGGGGGGGGGACTAGATAAAAACTGCATATTAAACTGGTTTGATACAGGAAGTGTTTTAACAATCTTCACATTTAACATATATTGTTGTCGTCAGACTGTCTTTTTTTCATCTATTTCTCTGCTAACTTCTCTTTTCAGTTATGTGAAGCTGAGTTCCTCTTTCCAGCAGTCTCATATCAGAAGCCACTCCTATGCAAAACGGCCGCATCCTGCATCGTACCCTACAGCTGATCTCAGGTCAGTCTGCTGTGTGACATCTACGGGAAATAAGTTCTAAAGAATGTCATAAGAAGAAAATGGCTTTCACAAGGCTTCAATTGTTAGTGATAACAGACCACAGCAATGAGTAATAATGTTTAGCGGTTATAATGTTCAGCGGCCATATTCATTTACCATATTTTACATGGTACTCGGGAAAGAATACTGTATTGCCAGTATTCTTCCAAATGCATGTCAATTTTAAATACATGAATCTAAACTTTGGTGATGCTTTGGTGGTGCAGAAAAAACATTCTTCACCTCAAAGAAATCCCAGAATGCTCCGTGGGCTTTGTGAAAACATTCAAGTCAAGAGAATCAAGCCTAAATCAATCATAGTTGTTTAGTTGTTCTCCTAGTCTGGACAAGTTGGTTAGGCTAGTCTGTTTTTATGGTTTTAGAGGGGTTTTGAGTAGCTGGTTGAACAGGTCTAAACCAGCTAAGACCGGCAAACCTGGAATGTTTTAGGTTATTCATTCAGCAGGAATTTGATTCAGAACTGCAGAGTGTTAATAAAATGTTACATTTAATTAGAAATATTTTATGCTAAATTTATTTACAATGTATTTTCTTGCTTTTTTATATATATTTCTGACCACAAAACCAGTCTGAAGTACAGTAGCATGGGTATATTTGTAGCAATAGCCACAAATGCATTGTATGGTCAAAATTATAGATTTTTTTTCATGTTCCATGAAGATATTTTTTTAAGTTGTAAGTTAATTTCTGATTAGTAATATGCATGGCTAAGAACTTCATTTGGACAACTTTAAAGGCGATTTTCTCAGTATTTTTTATTATTTATCTCAGTATTTATTATCTCAGTCAAACATTGCCCTATCCTAACAAACCATACATTAATGAAAAGCTTGTTTGTTTTAAATTTAAGGAAAAATTTAACTTGACGCTTGACGCAACAAATATGATTAATGGCAACATGTTTTTTAATTACTTTGAATTAATCAAAATAATGTAACATATTTTAGCTTAATTTTTCAAGTTAAACAAGATTCAACTTAAATTGAAGAATCAACTTCATAATTCAACGCATGCAGCCAAACTATAAAATTTAAGGCAGCAACTGAACATAAGTTTTTAAGGTGAGGTATGTAGTGTATGCATTTACTAATGAATGTTAACTGAACTGTGCACTGAGCACTTGTGATGTTTTGTTTGTGTTAGTATGCTGCCTTAGAAGTCAGCTGCCTATGTAGACTGTGACAGCGAGGCAGTTAAAGCTAATATGTAATAGGGCGGTTGTTTTGATTTGTTTCACATTGATTGATATTTGAAAGATATAATATCTGTCTGTGGCTGAGCTTCATGGGAACTTGTGGTCAGGGCCACTGTGTGTGTGCGTGTGTGTGTGTGTGTGTGTGTGTGTTGTGAAATCGTGTGTTTCATCACAGTAAAACAGCCACAGACATTGTTCGCCTTTGTCCTCTTTGCCATCATGGGCAACCACTTCCACCACAAGCCGCTGCTTTCGAGCACACCGCCGGCAGCCGGCTGATCTCAGATCAGATAGACCGTCCCACAAGCCTCTTCTTCTGGGTCTTCAACATCTGATCTGAGATCAGCCGTCCTCCCTTCAGCCTCATGGTGAGTTCATATGTAAAGTCATGGCTTACCCTAGATAAGGCACTAACTTTACTTATCAATTATGAAGCAAAGCGGAGAGGAAAAACACATACGGCCCTCTCCACTCCACACTTTGTCTTCTCGAATTCTCATCATCTGTCTCTCCTCCGGCCCTCACGCTATTAGTCCCGTGTAGACAGATGTTAGCAGCTTGTTTTGCTTTTAAATGCTGTTTAGAGTGAAGAGTCTGACATCTGACATCTGTAATAATTGACCAGTGTTGTTATTGTTAACTAAAACGTAAACTATTAAAAATAGTTATTATAAATTATAAATTAAAAATAAAAATGTTCAAATCAAAATTAGAACCACTGCCTTGACTAACAACTGAAATAAAATGAGTGTAAGTACTAAAATGAGTAAATAAAAAATAAAAATAAAATCTAAACAGAAATGTTTAAAAAGAACAAAAAAAAAAACAAAAAAAACAATAAAAATGACAAATGACCAAAAACTTAAACTAAAATAAAAATAAAAATATATGGTAATTCAAAATATCAATAAATACTACAATACTATTAAATAATAATAAAATAAACTTTTGAAAAAAAAAAAGTATTTTTGATGGATTTTAGATTGAAGTTCTTTAAAAAAAAGCCAAACAAAATATGACGAATTTCATATTTTGAGATGAAAACTTGTAAAAGGGTGTATGATGATTTCACTGTTTAATATTAAAAATCTTAAAATAATCTAGAAAATATAAATATTACAAAATGACAACTAAAACTAAATAGTTTAGCTAATTGAAATAAAGCTGAAAAAAAAAAAAAAAAAATATATATATATATATATATATATATATATATATATATATATATATATATATAAATCTTAAAATTAAACGAAAATTAGAAATGCTTAAATGAAGTTCATTGTTTAGCAATGAAATAAGTTTAAATAGAAATACTAAAATAACTAAAGCTAAATCTAATAAAAAGAAAAAAGTGCAAAAAAAAATCTGAATTTTTTCGATTTGAGATTAATATTGAAAATATGAATGGTATGTAGATAATACTAAAATAACATTGTAATAAACAGGTGGAATTTATATATATATAAAACTGACTGATAACTGAAATAAAGTTTAATATTTAGCAATGAAATATGTTTAAATAGAAATACTAAAATTACTTAAGCTTTAACTGAAATAAAATATAAATTAAAGTCTAAATAGAATAACAAAATCAAATAAAAAGAAAAAAGTGCAAATAAATTCAAATGAAAATGAAAACTAAAAATATATGTTAATTTAAAATATGCTTAATATTACAAAAATGACTATTAGAATTTATGAATTTTAGATTTTTAGATTATTAATGTTATATTAAAAAAAACATTTTTGATTGTTAAAATTAATATTGAAAATATGAATGGTATGTAGAAAATACTAAAGTAACACTGTAATAGACAGGTGGCATTTCTTTTTTGAGTTAATGATAAGAAAATCATAAAATTGGTGAAAAAAAAATGTATTATTATTTTACAGTCTCTACTTGCTTCTAAGTGCTTCGAGCAAAATGCATTATTTTAGATTTTTTAAGTTTAGATTTTCCATTGTTGTACTCAAGTCAAATAAGACTTGGATTTAACATTATAAATGTGTTTAATTTATAAAGGCAGGTCATTTTCACACGTGTGTAATGCCATCCCGATGGCTTCTGGGTAACTCATGGTGGCATGCATCAATCTACAGGCCGTTCTCTCTGTTATGGAAATCAGCGTTCTGTCTGTTGAGCGGCACAAAGCGTCTTTTCTTTCCAAGTTAACATTCAAATGAAGGTGCTTCTAGTTCACCACTTTTTTTTCCATCTCTTATCTTCTAACAGCCTTTTATTTTTCAGACCAGTGTTATCATTAAGGTTGATGTAAGTGAATTTAGACTGAAGTTTCTGAAATGGACTCTCTTTCTGTGGCCGTGTTCTTAGTAGGAAGTTGATTTACCTAAAATGGGGTTTGTGCAAAGTGCAAAGTTTATCAGTATAGTTAAGCATGTGCTGAGCAGTAAAAATAGCTGTGCGTTTGTGCCGTGCAGCGGCGCTGCTAACGCATGTGGTGTGAATGCTGTAACCCGTTAATATGAGCGGGAAATGTGTCGACTACACACTGCTGATGCTAGATGTGTGAAACGGAATGCAAAACATGCAACGTAATGTGACAGTGTAGCATGCTACTGTTTAAAGTGTGTAGTGTTGCACAACACAAAGCGTTTCAAGTCTGTATGTGCATTGCACTCCATGTAGATTATACATGTTTTATTATAGGTTTTATATTTAAAGAATTTAAACCATTGGAAAATATTGGTTTTAAAGTGCCCCTATTATGCCTTTTCAAATATGATATTTCATGTAGTGTGTCATGTAGCTGTATGTGAACATAAACTATCTGCAAAGTTGTGACGCGGACAGTGCACTATAAATGAAGTTTTTGTCTAACAAAAAAAAGAGTCGGCTCACATTCGCCTAAACGAGTCGTCAGCAATTCGAATCTTTTTTCTGTAACGGCCACACGTCACGAGCTACACATTTGCGTAATGTCCGCCCACGTTCAATTTCGCGAACAACTTGCCCGCCCACAAACAGTAGGCCTACCATTTTCACGTGGATTAACGTTACATCATGTCAAGAAGACGCCCTGCGCTGTGAGAGTGAATTTGTTTTATATGCCCTTCCGAAAGATGAAACTACCAAGAATGAGTGGTTAACATTAATTTTTCAACACCTCAGCAGTCCAATGCCAATCTTGTGTTGTGTTCGCGTCATTTTACTGATGACTGTTTTTCCAATCTTGGGGAGTAACGTTACAACGCGAGATTCACCAAACGCTTGGTTTTAAAAAATGGATCAGTGCCCAGTTTATTTGGACCGGCTTGCTCCTCTGAACTTCTACCTGTAAGTATGATTAATAATTGATGATTGTATTTTCTAGCGATCGTTCAAAATACGTCTTTGTGTACGTTATGGTGTGTAACAACCCGCACATGTCTTGGTAACCGGCTAACTTGCGTTTCTGTAGTTCTGTTGTTCAGCTGTGAGTGCAATGTAGTCTAAAAATTGTGATTGATGCAGCTTGACTGTCTGTCTGCCTTATTAGTTTAAGTAATGATAATGATAAACGATGGCTTAACGCAGTGTTATGGGTTGTACGTTACAGTGTTGAAGTTCACAACGTAGAGGTGTGCCCGGTTCGCTTACAAAAGCAAATTGCAAGCACTTTCCACAGTTATAATATGACACCCACTGAGAAACGTCCTGCTCCAGTCGTGCTTGCAAAACAGTTTCTTGTCGATGTGCCACTTCAACCGTTTCATCGTCAGACTCCGGCTCGAATTGATAGGGTAAAATCGAGGCTATCTTTTCTATGCATTAACAGGTCTCCACAGCTGTCATTCAGTTATGCCAATGGGCGTTTCGTTTTGCGCTGAAGCGGTAGACCAATCCAAAAGGACTGCACCATCTGACCAATCACAGCGGTGAGGGCTCACTGAAAGGAGGGGTTTAGAGAGACTGATTCTTCGAACTGCTTCACACGAGTCGTTTACGAATCATTTAGAAACGGGGTAAAATTAAATCTAATTTTTGAGAAAACTAAAGTGTTTTTTGAACTTGCATACATGTAAACCTGTTTTAAGAGACTATTACAACAATATTAACTACCTTTAACATGGCATAATAGGGGCACTTTAAATGAGTTTATGTGAAACTCGAAGCTCATGCAAATTCTTAATTTTTATGATGGATTTCATATTTTAAGATTGAAACATTTAAAAACGGTTTTAATTTTTGATGGAGTTTAATTTTTTTTTTTTTTTTTTTTTTTTAATTTTTAAGAATGTTTACATTTATGATGGATTTCATATTTTAAGATTGAAACACATGAAAAAAAGTTTTCATTTGTGACGGTGTTCAAATTTGACAAGTTTTTAATTTATATTACAAGTCTGAGTTTATAATGGATTTTATGTTTTACTATGGAAAATCATTAAAAAAAATGATTTTATGATGATTTCATATTTTAAAATGAAAACTCTTGAACTGGAGTGAATTTATAATGGATTTCTTATTTTAACAGAAACTTTTGAAAAAAAGTGTAAATTTATGATAAGTTTGAATTGATTTATGAAAAGTTTTAATTTATGATTAATTTAATCATTCTAGTTTGAAACTCTTGAAAGAACTTTAAATATTATGTTGAATTTCATATTTTAAGATTGATCCTCTTTAAGAATGATTTAGCATGGATTTTATGTTTTACTATGGAAACTCATTTAAAAAAAAAGTGAATTTATGATGGTTTTCATACATTAAGATGAAAACTCTTGAAAAAGTGAATTTCTGATGGATTTCCTATTTTAAGATGTAAACTCTCGGAAAAGTCCATTTATGATGTGTTTCATATTTTAAGATGGGAACTCTTGGAGACAAGTGTAAATTTATAATGAATTTCATATATTAAGATTTACAACTTGAAAAAGTTTAAATTTATGGATTTCATATTTTAAGATGGAAAGTCTTAGAAAGGTATGGATGGATTTCGTATTTTAACATTGCTACTCTTGAAAAAGTTTGAATTCATGATGAATTTAATCATTTTAGATTGTTGAACCTCTTGAAGAATATTTGAATTTATAATGGATTTCATATTTTAAGAGTGAAACACTTGAAAAAATTTTTAATTTATGATAGTGTTCAAATTTTAAGATTAAAACTTGTTTTGAAAATGGATTTCATGTTTTACTATGGAAACTCCTTTTAAAAAATGATCTTATGATGGGAACTCTTTGAGACAAGTGTACATTTATATTGAATGTCATATATTAACATTTGCAACTTGAAAATTTTTCGTATTTTAAGATGGAAACTCTTGGAAGTTTTGATGGAATTCATATTTTAACATTCTTGAGAAAAGAGAAGAAAATTTATGATGAATTTAATCATTTTAGATTGAAACTCTTGAAAAAATGTTAAATATTTTGATGAATTTCTCATTTTAAGATTGAACCTCTCAAAGAATGTTTGAATTCATGGTAGATTTCATATTTTAGGATTGAAACACTTGAACAAAAAAAAGAGTTCAAATTTTAAGATTAAAACTTGCTTTTGAAAATGTCTTTATCATGGATTCTATGTTTCACTGGAAGCTCATATAAAATTGGATTTGTAAAGGATTTCATAATTTAGGATGGAAGCTCTTGGAGGAAAAATGTAATTTATGGTGGATTTCAAATATTAATATTTAAAACTTAAACTTTAAATTTATGGATTTTGTATTTTAAAATGTTTGGTAGTTTGAAATTATGATGGTTTCATATTTTGAAAAAGATTGAATTTCTAATTAAATTATTTTATATGAAAACTATTGATAAAAACTTTACATTTTATGATGAATTTCATATTTTAAGATTCACTCTTGAAGAATGTTTGAACTTATGATGGATTTCATATTTTATGATTAAAACACTTGAAAAAAGTTTTATTTTATGAAGAATTTCTACTAAAATTTTCTACTAAAGTTTTTAAAGAATTATGGTTAAAACTCTTGAAAAAGTAAATTTTAACATGGAAACTATGAAGGATTTCATAGTTTCACTCTTTAAAATGTTTGAGTTTATGATGATTTAAATTATTTTAGATTGAAACTTTTGAAAGAAACGTTAAATATTATGATGAATTTCATATTTGAACACAGGAACTCTTGGGGGGGAAAAGTGTACATGTATGATGCATTTCTTATTCTAAGATTTAACCTCTCATGAAACTCTTTTGAATTATACTTAAGAACTATAAATTTATGCTGAATTTCATATTTTGTCATCTTGGAACTCTTGGGGGAAAAAGTGCAATTTCTGATGGATTTCAGATTTTTTGATTGAAAAAGTTTGATTTTATGATTGATTTTATAATTTAGGATTTAAACGAACAAAGTTTGATTTATATTAAAGGTTTCCAATTTTGAAGATTGGAACTTTTGGAAGAAGGTTTGAATTTAATATCAGTTAAACACCTGTTACATAGTAATCGCAATGATATCTATATAGTGCACACTACACCGGTATTACATTCTGAACATACTTGTCCTCTCGTTTATGAGCAGGTCTCAGTGATGTCAGCTGTCTGAGTGACGGAAAGCTTCCGTCTCCTCAAACATGATCCCGCACACACCTGCTAACTGCTTCATTAGCTCGCATTACAGTGTGCTTGGAGGCACGTCTGTCTGTAATTAACCTATAGCTGGCGTTTGTGTGATTGTCTGCGAGCGTGTGTGCGTGCAGGAGCTGTAATTAGGCCGCCTTTGACAGCGCGGTGATCATGTGTCAGTAGTTTGAGGCGTGCTGTAATTACCATGTGCATGATCAAGTGTCATGGCTGGCCTGTTCACTGCATGTGTGTGTGTTAGAGCGAGGCGCTCAGTAATTAACATCTTTGATCTGCTAGAGAGAAAGAGAGAGAGTACTACAGTAGAGTAGGAGAAAGTAGGGGAGATAAAACAGGTGGCTCCAGAAGAGCAAACGGTACCTTTTTACCACACCAATACACACCCACATGTTTACTATTATATCAAGATAATTGGGTTGGTTGGAATGAAAATAATTGCAGAGTTAAACGAACACTGACCTTAAATGCATTTAGAATCTGTAGAAAATGATGATAAATATTATAATTCTAGATTGAAACTCTTGAAGAATGTTAGAATTTATTATGGATTTTATATTTTAAGATTGAAACACATGAAAAAAAAGTTTGTTTATGATAGTGTTCAAATTTTAAGATTGAAACTTGTTTTTTAAAAGTCTGAATTTAAGTCGGATTTTATGTTTTACTATGGAAACTCATTAAAAAATTATTTTAAGATGAAAACTTTTCAAAAGTGATTTTATGATGGATTTCATATTTTAACATACACTGTAAAAAGTTCTCACCAGTTTCAACTTAAGAGCTTAAAGGGATAGTTCACCCAAAAATGAAAATTTGATGTTTATCTGCTTACCCCCAATGCATCCAAGATGTAGGCGACTTTGTTTCCTCAGAAAAACACAAACGAAGATTTTTAATGAAAACCGGTGCAGTCTGCCAGCCTTATCATGGACGTGAATGGGCACCAAACCTTTAAAAGTAAACAAAAACATGCACAGACAAATCCAAATTACACACTGCGACTCGTGACGATACATTGATGTCCTAAGACACGAAACGATCGGTTTTTGTGAGAAACTGAATAGTATTTATATCATTTTTTACCTTTGATACACAGCCACGTCCATCTGTCATGAGCACGAGTTTGGCATCAGTCACGTCACATGTGCACGCGCTCTGTCGTAGAATACGCAAACGCCGGAAGCGATCTGTCGCATGAATACTACACTCATTGTTAACATAGAGCACAGAGATTGTGGGTATAGCGGCTGTTCAAAATGGTAATTACTTGCGCGTTTCCTGATTATTTAAACCGATTTAAAGCTAAAAGATTACGTTTGCTTGCGCAAACTCATCCGGTACTTTCCACTGATTTCCCCTTACGGAGTTTGCGTATTCTACGCCAGAAGCGCGTGCACATGTGACGTGACTGATGCCAAACTCGTGCTCATGACAGATGGACGTGGCTGTGTATCAAAGGTAAAAAATGATATAAATACTGTTCAGTTTCTCACAAAAACCGATCGTTTCGTGTCTTAGGACATCAATGTATCGTCACAAGCCACAGGGTGTGATTTGGATTTGTCTGTGCATGTTTTTGTTTACTTTTAAAGGTTTGGTGCCCATCCACGTCCATGATAAGGCTGGCAGACTGCACCGGTTTTCATTAAAAATCTTTGTTTGTTTTTTTCTGAGGAAACAAAGTCACCTACATCTTGGATGCATTGGGGGTAAGCAGATAAACATCAAATTTTCATTTTTGGGTGAACTATCCCTTTAAGTTTAGCAGCTGCCTTAAAATGTTAAGTTAAATCAACTTAAGTCGTTTAAACTCACAAGTTAAATCAACTAATTTTTATTGTAATAAGTTAAAATGACTTGTAGATTTACTTTTTACAGTGTAGGAACTCTTTGAAAAAAATATGATGGATTTCGTATATTAAGATTTAAAACTTGAAAAAGTTTAAACTTATGGATTTTGTATTTTAAGATGGAAACTCTTTGAAGTTTGAAGGAGTTTATGATGGAGTTCCAATTTTAAGATTAGCTTGTTTTTGAAAACATCTTTATCGTGGATTTTATGTTTTACTATGGAAACTAATTAAAAAATATATATTTTATGAGGGGTTTCATATTTTAAGATGGAAACTCTTGGAAAAAGTGTACATATATGATGATTTCATATATTAGGATTTAAAACTGGAAAAAGTTTAAATTTAATTACAGACAAACTGTAAAATGTACTAAAATAATTGGTTTTATTTACATATTTCATTTAGAAATGTACATTGCCTTTTAAAAGTTTGTGATTAGTAATTTTTCTTAAAGAAATTAATGCTTTTATTCAGCAAAGATGCTTTGAATTGTTCAAAAGAGACAGTAAAGACATTTATAATGTTACAAAAGATTTCTATTTCAAATAAATGCTGTTCTTTTGAACATTCTATTCATCATATAAGCCTGAAAATTTTTATTTATCATGGTTTCCACAAAAATATTGGCCAACACACCTGTGTTCAAAATTGATAATAATCAAAAATGTTTCCTAAGCAAATAAATAACTAATAAATTAACCAATTAAATTAAAAATGTTCTCAAAACAACAAAAACATATATATGAATAAATAAATAAACAAATAAAACAAAATGTTCATGAATAAAAAATAAATAAATAAATAAACATTTTAAAGTTTTCACCCAAAAAGTGCTTTAAGTTAACATTTAACATTTAAGAAATACAGTTAATAAATAAAGTTGCATTTAAAAGTTCTCACAACAACAAAAATATGAGACTGTAGGACATCCCTCTTTTACTTTTTTTCTTTGTTTTTCCTTTTTTTTAAATGATGAGACACCAAAGTGTGCCCTATTTGCAGAAAGTGCCATCTCTTTTCATATACCGCATAAAACGCAAACGTGCATTAAAAAAGAAAAAGCCCTGTGTTTAAGAAAATTCTCTGAGTCTTAATGGTTTTATTCTTGCTCTTGGGCTGATCCACAAGGGGCCAATTATCCGCTTTCCCCTCGTCAAACCCTCTGACCCCACACACGCACCCAGAGCAACAAACAAATACTCTCCATATGCTGTCATCACCTTAATAAGCACTTATGCTTATTTATATTCCTCTTAAAGTAAGTTTGTTCGTTTACGTTTCAGGACAAAACGGCCAAGTTCATATTAGCGTTAGTCGCAGTTTCAGTGCTTATCAACAGAAGCGTGTCTAAAAGTTCATCTAAATTTAGACGCACCCCTCGACCTCCAGCCATTAGAGCCGCGGTTCAGTGGTTTAGATGGGGTCAAAGGTCGCTGCCCTTGACATTGGAGCCTCTGGCCTGGGTGTAGCTGTTAAAGACCCCCCACACACGACATCTTAAAGTAAAACCACCAGAATGTTAACAAGTGTTAGGTTTTTCCTTATAAACACAGTTAGAGGTCACGTCTGTGTCAAGATTGTTGTCGAGTTGTGAAACCAGAAGTTAACACAACTGAATGACCACAGCTTCAGAGGTCATTCCGAGTTCTTGAGCTCTGATTTCTGACTAATGTATGAAGTTTAAGGGTGTTTTGTGGACTATCAATATCATATTTATCATCACTCTCAGAGAAAAAAGGTACAAAAGCTGTCATTGGGACGATGCCTTTTCAAAAGGTACACCTATGTTCCTTACTTGCCCCAAAGGGGTGCATATTGGTACCTAAAGTGTACATAGCAAAAAAAAAAAAAAAATGTAATATTGTGAAATATTATTTTAATTAAAAATAACTGTTTTCTATGTGAATATATTTTAAAATGTAATTTATTCGTTTGTGATACAATTTTTAGCATAATTACTTTAGTCGTCAGTGTCACATGATCCTTCAGAAATCATTCTAATATGCTGATTTATTTTCAATGTTGAAAACAGTTACTGCTTAATTTTTTTGGAACCTGTGATACTTTTCACAAAAGGTTCTTTGTGGCAAAAGAAGGTTCTTTAGATCAGTGTTTCTCAACTCCAGTCCTCGGGACCCACTGCTCTACACATTTTGTATGTTTCTGAGTCTGACACACTCAGTTCAGTTCATGAATCTTTCTACTAATGAGCTGATGATCAAAATCAGGTGCCTTAAATGAGGAAGACATACAAAATGTGCAGAGCAGTGGGTCCCGAGGACTGGAGTTGAGAAACACTGCTTTAGATTATAAAAAGGTAAGAAAGAGATGGTTCTTTAAAGAACCTTTAACTAAATGGTTCGTTGTGGAACCAAAAATGGTTCTTCTATGGCATCGCTGTGAAGAACCTTTTAAAGCACCTTTATTTTTAAGAATGTAATTTTTGCACAAAACCCGAATTTCCCACGTTTAACAGGAAACAAAGTTTCTGCTAAAAAGTGATTAAATAATTGATCAAATAAGCTTTTTTTTCATTATTTATTGGAAATATGTTTAATAGTAACATAAGCATCTCCTGATAACATATGCTTGACCATTTGCTAAAAAAAAAGGTTTTCAGCCCCTATTTTGTAGCCTGTTGTGAACAGTGGTAGGAATAATATATAAACTAATCAATTGTGTTTTATTAGTGGCACTGGGGAGCCATTCAGATCCTCTCTGTTTTTACTCATGCTGCAGTGGGACACTTAGGGGTCGCTAACGTTTCCTCCTAACGGGGAGTCAACGATCAGACGGCCCCCAGTGCCTCCAAAGAGAGACAAATCCATCTTCTTCATCAGCATTAGGCTTTAAACTAGCAACTTGCTGAACTGCGTTAGAGCAACACACCTGCTCACCGCCATAAAAATGACCGTCAAACTCATTTTTTGCGACAGATAACGCAGAATATATAGCTGCAAATGCAGGATTTGTAAATCATTAATGGCCGATTTACAGTGTTTATTAGGGGAGGAGGACACGTTAGGAAGTACATTAAAAATGGAGGTGAAAATTGTGTTCTTTCCCTTTCAAAACAGGGGAATCATCTAAAGAAACAGCTGACACAGCATTGCAAAAAACTAAATTAGATTTGGTAATAATATAGCATAATGAGAAATGTACACAAAAGTGTGACAAGGTGGTGAACTTGTTAATTTTATTACTTGTTAACAGTTTGAAAGTTTCTTTTACCTCTCATATGTAAACTTTTGTACTTTTTGGTATTTGTTACTTTTCTTATTTATTTAGCATCTTTTAATTACCGAACCGGACGGTGCGTGTCAGCGCTGTGTGCTCTTGCAGTAGTTCATGCATGGCTGTGTGATTTTAAGGCTCTGATGGGCTGACATGCAGATGAGGGGTCAGAACCCTTTGTCACGCCGTTTGCCTCGTATACTCGACTAATTAGCAGATTAAACGGCATCGATAATGCTCAGTCCATTAATTACTGCCGGCTGTTGTGGAGCTGTATGCAGCGATGAGCAGAAGATGGGTTGGGGGTGTGTGAATTGATCATGAAGATAGATTCAGTTTAATTGAGATAGAAGCACAATGCATTTCTCAAAGGTCTTTGTAATGATCAGAGATTGTTAAGCTTATTAGCTGTAAGTTGTGAGTAAATTGGGGAGTTTTTGCATTTATTATTTTGGGAATGAAGATGGGAAGGATTGAAAGAAGGTGAATAGGATGACATGTCCCACCGCACCTCATGCCTGATGCCTTAGAGAAATTATTTTATTGTTTAAGGTAAATAAAAACCCAGGGACTGGTTATGTGCTTAGACTAGTTAGTCATCAGTTTTGTCCTCCTAGATATGTCTAATTTGAATCTGAAAAGTAAGACTGATTACCTCTTGCCTAACTGCTAGTCAAACAGACCAGTTCTTAAGACACAGTCTTAACCATGTTTATGCAACTCTCCACAGAATATCTCACAATTCTGTGTTTACATCTCACAAGAGTTTATGTCTCTCAATTCCAAATTCACATCTCGCAATTTCTAGTTAACATCTTGCAATTTCTACGTAACATCTTGCAATTCCAAGTTTACATCTCGCAATTCCAAGTTTAAATCTCGTAATTCCAAGTTTATATCTCACAATTTTTAGTTTACATCCCACAATTCCATGTTTATGTCTTGCAATTCTGTTTACATCTCACAATTTCTAGTTTACCTTTACAATTCCGAGTTTACATCTCGCAACTCTGAGTTAATAATGCACAATTCCAAGTTTACATCTCCCAATTTTAAGTTTACACCTCGCAATTCCGAGTTAACAATGCACAATTCCGAGTTTACATCTCACAATTCCGAGTTAACAATGCACAATTCCAAGTTTACATCTCGCAATTCAGAGTTAACAATGCACAATTCCAAGTTTACACCTCGCAATTCCGAGTTAACAATGCACAATTCCAAGTTTACACCTCGGAATTCCGAGTTAACAATGCACAATTCCAAGTTTACACCTCGCAATTCCGAGTTAACAATGCACAATTCCAAGTTTACACCTCGCAATTCCGAGTTAACAATGCACAATTCCAAATTTATATCTCACAATTCAGAGTTAACATTGCTCAATTCCAAGTCTACATCTTGCAATTCAGAGTTAACAATGCACAATTCCAAGTTTACACCTCGCAATTCCAAGTTAACAATGCACAATTCCAAGTTTACTCCTCGCAATTCCGAGTTAACAATGCACAATTCCAAGTTTACACCTCGCAATTCCGAGTTAACAATGCACAATTCCAAATTTACATCTCACAATTCAGAGTTAACATTGCTCAATTCCAAGTTTACATCTTGCAATTCTAAGTTTACGTCTCGCAATTCCGAGTTAACATTGCACAATTCCGAGTTTACATCTCACAATTACGAGTTAACAATGCACAATTCCAAGTTTACGTCTCGCAATTCCGAGTTAACATTGCACAATTCCAAGTTTACATCTCACAATTCCGAGTTAACAATGCACAATTCCAAGTTTACACCTCGCAGTTCCGCGTTAACAATGCACAATTCCAAGTTTACACCTCGCAATTCCGAGTTAACAATGCACAATTCCAAGTTTACACCTCGCAATTCCGAGTTAACAATGCACAATTCCAAGTTTACACCTCGCAATTCCGAGTTAACAATGCACAATTCCAAGTTTACACCTCGCAATTCCGAGTTAACAATGCACAATTCCAAATTTACATCTCACAATTCAGAGTTAACATTGCTCAATTCCAAGTTTACATCTTGCAATTCTAAGTTTACGTCTCGCAATTCCGAGTTAACATTGCACAATTCCGAGTTTACATCTCACAATTACGAGTTAACAATGCACAATTCCAAGTTTACATCTCGCAATTCCGAGTTAACATTGCGCAATTCCAAGTTTACATCTCACAATTCTAAGTTTACACCTCGCAATTCCAAGTTAACAATGCACAATTCCAAGTTTACACCTCGCAATTCCGAGTTAACAATGCACAATTCCTAGTTTACATCTCGCAATTCCGAGTTAACAATGCACAATTCCTAGTTTACATCTCGCAATTCCAAGTTAACAATGCACAATTCCCAGTTTACATCTCGCAATTCCAAGTTAACAATGCACAATTCCAAGTTAACAATGCACAATTCCTAGTTTACACCTCGCAATTCCGCGTTAACAATGCACAATTCCCAGTTTACACCTTGCAATTCCAAGTTAACAATGCACAATTCCAAGTTTACACCTTGCAATTCCGAGTTAACAAAGCACAATTCCTAGATTACATCTCGCAATTCCGAGTTAACAATGCACAATTCCAAGTTTACACCTCGCAATTCCAAGTTAACAATGCACAATTCCAAGTTTACACCTCGCAATTCCGAGTTAACATTGCGCAATTCCAAGTTTACATCTTGCAATTCTAAGTTTACGTCTCGCAATTCCGAGTTAACATTGCACAATTCCGAGTTTACATCTCACAATTACGAGTTAACAATGCACAATTCCAAGTTTACATCTTGCAATTCCGAGTTAACATTGCGCAATTCCAAGTTTACATCTCACAATTCTAAGTTTACACCTCGCAATTCCAAGTTAACAATGCACAATTCTAAGTTTACACCTCGCAATTCCGAGTTAACAATGCACAATTCCTAGTTTACATCTCGCAATTCCGAGTTAACAATGCACAATTCCTAGTTTACATCTCGCAATTCCAAGTTAACAATGCACAATTCCCAGTTTACATCTCGCAATTCCAAGTTAACAATGCACAATTCCAAGTTAACAATGCACAATTCCTAGTTTACACCTCGCAATTCCGAGTTAACAATGCACAATTCCCAGTTTACACCTCACAATTCCAAGTTAACAATGCACAATTCCCAGTTTACACCTTGCAATTCCGAGTTTACAATGCACAATTCCCAGTTTACACCTCGCAATTCCGAGTTAACAATGCACAATTCCCAGTTTACATCTCGCAATTCCAAGTTAACAATGCACAATTCCAAGTTAACAATGCACAATTCCTAGTTTACACCTCGCAATTCCGAGTTAACAATGCACAATTCCTAGTTTACACCTCGCAATTCCGAGTTAACAATGCACAATTCCCAGTTTACACCTCGCAATTCCGAGTTAACAATGCACAATTCCCAGTTTACATCTCGCAATTCCAAGTTAACAATGCACAATTCCCAGTTTACACCTCGCAATTCCAAGTTAACAATGCACAATTCCAAGTTTACATCTCGCAATTCCAAGTTAACAATGCACAATTCCAAGTTAACAATGCACAATTCCTAGTTTACACCTCGCAATTCCGAGTTAACAATGCACAATTCCTAGTTTACACCTCGCAATTCCGAGTTAACAATGCACAATTCCCAGTTTACACCTCGCAATTCCGAGTTAACAATGCACAATTCCCAGTTTACATCTCGCAATTCCAAGTTAACAATGCACAATTCCCAGTTTACACCTCGCAATTCCAAGTTAACAATGCACAATTCCAAGTTTACACCTTGCAATTCCGAGTTAACAAAGCACAATTCCTAGATTACATCTCGCAATTCCGAGTTAACATTGCGCAATTCCAAGTTTACATCTTGCATTTCTAAGTTTACGTCTCGCAATTCCGAGTTAACATTGCGCAATTCCAAGTTTACATCTTGCAATTCTAAGTTTACGTCTCGCAATTCCGAGTTAACATTGCGCAATTCCACGTTTACATCTTGCAATTCTAAGTTTACGTCTCGCAATTCCGAGTTAACATTGCACAATTCCAAGTTTACCCCTCCCAGTTCCGAGTTAACAATGCACAATTCTGAGTTTACATCTCACAATTCAGAGGTAACAATGCACAATTCCAAGTTTACATCTTTTAATTCTAAGTTTACACCTCGCAATTCCGAGGTGTAAAAATTAAAAAGTTCATATCTCTGAATTTTGAGTTTACCTCTCTCAACTCAAGAGTTTGCATCTTGCAATTCCGAGTTAACATTGCACAATTTCTAGTTTGCATCTCACAATTCCAAGTTTACCTCTCACAACTCTGAGTTTACATCTTGCAATTCTGAGTATGCATCTAGCAATTTCTAGTTTATCTCTTGCAATTCCTAGTTTACATCTCACAGTTAAGTTTATATTTCCCAATTCCGACTTTTCTGCACAGAATTGTGAGTTTTTATCTTAATATGTCGGAATTCTGACCTTGAAATTCAGAAGTCAGTTTACATTTCGCAAGTCAGAATAGTGAGAAAAAAGTCATAATTACCTTTTTTATTTTTTAATTCATTGGCTTTATGTTTTCATAAATTTAAAAATATGAATCACTTTGAATTTTTTTTTTAAGAATTTTTTTTTTTGTGCTTTAAATTTATCCAAAAAAGTAAAGTGTCTTAAAATAGCACGTTTGAATGTTAATTTAGTAGTTGATCAGCAACAGATTTTTCATCTTTAATTATTCTTAAAATTGAACATTTGTATATGTGGTTGCATCCTTGAACAATGCACTTGTGTAACTGTGCTGCATGTTCATTAAATCATGGTAATTCCATGGTACTCTTTGAAACTTTTTGGGTCTAAATCAGACCAGGTGTCCCAGTCTCTGTTCCAGGTCCCATACTGAAGGTTGAGTGAATGTTTCCATTGTGTGTGTGTTTTGTAAGGAGTGTGGGGTGAGTCGTCTGCTAAATACATTTACTGGAATGATGAGAAATGTGTGTGAAAACATTCACATCTGTCTGTGAGCGTCTTGATTTAGTGTCGTACATTCAGGGAAACTTGAGCGCACACTCAACTGGTGCTCTAACACATACAAGCCATCAAAACAGACATTAATGTTAAACAACATTCTTAGACCCATAATCACAGTCAAAACACTGACTGTGACAAACACACACACACTATCACCTGTGTTTTCAAGGCCTTGATTTCTGTTTCAAAACACCAGTGACGTTTTTTTAGAGATTCGAGCGACAGTAACTCTCTGTAAGCCGAATGCCAGTCCTGTCAGCCGGTGTCTCATCACACACATCTGCTCCAGCGTGGCTCAATGATCGCTCATCGCCCACAACATACAGCAGCAGTTAGACAGATAAAATGCCTATCACACACACAGCGTCTGTGCGTGTTTGCAATGGCAAGCATGACAGTGTAGAGGAGGTATTTGTGTGTGTGTATGTGTCATTTCAGGATGACCTTCTGTCGTAAAAAGCTCTATTATGCTGAAATGTGAGGATAAAGTTTAACTGGCATAACGTGACGTGTTTTGGACAGAAACTGCGGCGTTTGAAAAGAAAATATGGTGACAAGTAGTCTTAATATGTATGTGTGATTGCAGACATCACTGAAAGTTGTTTTAGACCTGGAGGAAGTTCCGTTTTGATGAAATGTGATGAAGCTGAATGTTTTTCTTTAGAATAACATTCACTGAGGAATCATTCAGAATGAGACCAGGAATAGGTATTAAGTAAATACAGTCGAATTTTAATTCAACACAGGTTAAATAGGTCCTCTGTTTCTACTGATGATTGCACATTTCCATTCCATTCAGTATCTCAGATACTGAAATATAGTTTTGGGAAAAGTTATTTTACTATCATTAACATAATATTATATTATTTATTAATATATATTATTATTATTTTTCATGTTTGTTTTAATTTTGTTGTTTTTTTTATTTGTTTTTAAATACATTATTTTATTTATACACATATTTATTTTTTTCAGTTTAAGTCTTACTATTTTTAAAACGTCATCTTTAAATAAAACTAAATTAAATTTTAACATTTTATTTCAGTTAACATTTTTATACATATATAACATTAACAACACTGATTTAAAGGAGTTATATATCATATTTGTCAAATATTGTTTTAATTGTTATTTTTCTTGTAAGTTCTCCTTTACAGTGATTTATAACTGCAAATCAATATAGTAATCATTAAAAAGAACCTTTTGACTTAATGATTCATTTGCAGTTGGCAAACCACTACTAAATTAACAAAAAGTATGGAAACTTTGTTTAGAAATTATGTAATTTGCTCTTTTGATGGCTGATTTTTGGCATTACTTTGATTATAGGTTTTTTAATAATATTATTTTTAATATTATATTTAATATTATTATTATTAAAAATATTTTTTTATATTTTCCTTCTAGTTTGTTTTTGCTTTAATTTTTTTTTTCATAATAATTTGCTTGCATTATGGCATGTAAAAAATGTAAAAGTATTTGTAAAAATGTTAATGAAATATGTTGAAATATGGCCTAGACATGTTCTGGACAGGTTTAATGAGATTGGCCCACATACTCCGTCTGAAACAAAAGAACAATTCATTCATTAGGAGTGTTTTGATGTCAGACGTATTGTGTTTTTGTCGCAGGGAATACCTGATTTCACCAGGCTGTCTGGGTTAAATGCCTCATATGTAATGATATCATCCTTCGGCTTGTGTGGGTGAGAGATGCATGGGTTAGTGTTAGTAGATGATTATATGTTGATGGGTCAGTGGTCAGAAATGCTGTCGTGTCCCGGGGGTCTCGGTGACTCATGGACTCTGAGCCGGAGTGTTTGGGGATCAAAGCGCTGCCGTTGTCTTTGTTACGAACACAATGCGCAAGCTTTCTGCTTTCTCCTCCTGTTGCTTCACCCGGTTTCATGTTTCACTGGCTGCTGGGCCGAATGCCAAACAATGACAGTTATGAACATTACCGTAGTACTTACATACAGAAAGAGATGCGCTGTTTCTCTCTCTAGCTTTAATCTATCATTCTTTCATTGTCTTGTTTGCTCACCCACACACACACTCACTTGTTGCTCATCTTGTTAAGCCATTCAGGTAATCGCTCACAGAATCGACCTCCTACTGCGCTAAATACAGCAGCTCCAAAGTATGGAAAAGCATTTTTGACACCGAAAAAAAAATCTTATCTTACAATTTATATTTTTTTCTCCGAATTCATATAATAAAATATAAAAAAAAAACTTAAACCTGAGTTTGCAAAAAACAAAACTGAAACTAAAAGAAATATAAAAAAAATACAATTAAAAAATGTAAATAAATTGCACTGTAACTGAAAATTAAAAATGTGCACTTGAAAAACTTAAACCTGAGAAATGTTGCCAAAATTAAAAAAAACTGAAACTGAAATAAATATAAACAAAGTAATAAAAAAATTAAATTAAAATAAATTAAAGTGTAAAAAAATAATAATTACAAATAATTAAAATGAAAATTGAACATCTAGAAATAAAAAGTTTATATAAAAGTATAAAGTGTATAAATACTATAGTATAGTATAGTATATATAAACAGTACTAAAATAACACTGTTAATGCAATTTCACATTGATAGAAATATTGAGATATACAGAGGACACAATAATAATTAATTGGAATTCACATTATAAAGTTATGGATTTGCAGTGAATATGTAAGTTATTGTTAAAACTTAAACTAAAACTATTTAAAAAATTGGTAATTGACATAAAGCCAAAATATGTAAAATATATAAATAAATATGTAGTATATTATATGAAAAACCTGCACTTGCAATAAAATTTTTTCCCACCACAAAATGAAAAAAAGGCAATTGCAACTTTTTATCTCACAATTCTGTTTTTTAATCACTGTTGCAGGTCTATATCTTACAATTCCAACATTTTTCTTGCGATTCTCTGTTTATATCTCACATTTCTTTTTTTCCCTCTGAAAAAATTCAGAATTGTAAGATATAAACTTTTTTCTCACAATTCTGATTTTGCATCTCATTATTTGAATTTTATCTCACAATTCAGTTTTTTTTCTCAGCCACAGAATAAAAATAATACTTTTTTCTTGCAATTGCAAGTTTATATCTCGCAATTCTGACTTTTTTCTCACCATTGCTAGAATTATAAAATAAAGTCACAATTACCTTTTTTGTTTTTATATCCTGTGGCAGAATCAAATTTCCATATGTGACCCAGGACTACAAAAGTCTTAAGTAGCACAAGTATATTTGTAGCAATAGCCAAAAATACATTGTGTGACTCAAAATTATCAATTTTTCTTTTATTTTTGGAATTTATGATCATAGATTTTTAAATAACGATCTTTTATTTTTTCCTTCCAGTTTGTTTTTGATTTTTTTCATAATAATTTGCTTGCATTATGGCATTTTTTTTTTCATTCAAATATATGATTTCCCTGTATGCAAAAAAATAAATAAATAAATAAAATAAAAAATAAATTATTCAATCAAGTAAAATGTTAAAATATTTGTTAAAATTTTAATGTTTAAAAAAATATGTTGTGTTACTCAAAATTATACATTTTTCCTTTATGCAAAAAATCTTTAAGATATTATGTAAAGATCATGTTCTGTGAAGATATTTTGTCAATTTCCTACCATAAATATATCAAAACTTAATTTTTGATTAGTAATATGCATTTAGACAATTTTCTCAATATTTAGATTTTTTTTACCACTCTCAGATTCCAGATTTTCAAATAGTTGTATCTCTGCCAAATATCATAACAAATCATACATCAATGGAAAGGCTATTTATTCAGCTTTCAGATGATGTATGAATCTCAATTTGGCAAAACTGACCCTTATGACTGGTTTTGTGGTGCAGGGTCACATATAACAAAGTATTTAAACACTTGAGAACTGACATCGTACATCCACTTAAAATCTCTAAAACACCGGCTGATTATAAGATACTGAGAAAAAAATGACATTAAGACACTTTTTAGTGTGATTTAAGTGTGCGGGTACATTTGAACACTTCTTCATGTTTTATTAACTGAAGATTCCTGTCATGCTCTGGCAAACCGCATCAGTCAGGTACTGTCTGCCAAAGCGGTGCCGGGATGTTTTCCCCATTACGTTTAACTCACACACAGTGTGTGTGTTTGTAAAAATTCCAATGCCTCAATTTGCTTTTTTAGGGTTTTCAGCAGCAGTCAAGATAAAATCCCAACATAAACAGATTTTATCACTCTATATTAAGGCCATGATTAAATGCCTTTTTTTTTTTTTCTTTTCGTAACCATCTGTGTTTCAGGAATATCTGTTTGCTGACTATTTTTATCATATATGTATTACCGTCAGGATTTGTTTTTAAAGAAATGAATTATTTTGTTTATTGAAGATACATTAAATTGATCACAAAAGTGACATTGTTTCATACTGTTTCAAAGATATCTATTTCAAATAAATGCATTCTATTCATCAAAGAATACTGAAGAATAAAATGTATCTCAGTTTCTACAAAAATACTGGGCAGCACAAGTGTCTTCAACATTGAAAATTTATATTAATCAGAACTGTTTCTTGAGGAGCAAATCAGCATATTATGATTTAGAATGATTTCTAAAGTATCATGTGACTCTGAAGACTGGAGTAATGATGCTGAAAATTCAGCTTTGATCACAGAAATAAATTACATTTTTCAATATATTAACATAGAAAACAGTTACTTTAAATTGCAATAATATTTCACATTTTATACTGTATTTTTTATCAAATAAATGCATCCCCAGTGAAGAAAAAAGTATGGAAACCCGTTTCCGCTACTAAAAAAAAAAAGGTTATTGCAACTTTTTATCTCACATTTCTGACTTTTGTTCTCAGAAAATTCTCAATTGTGTGTTTATGTTTCACAAGAAAGTCAGAATTGTGAGACACAAAGTTGCAATTACGAGAAAAAGAATCAGAATGGCTAGTTAATATCTTGCAATTCTGACATTATTACTCGCAATTGTAAGTTAATATCCCGCGATTCTGACATTATTACTTGCATTGTGTGTTTATATCTCACAGTTCTGAAAAAGAAGTCAGAAAAGTCAGAATTGCAATTTATGTCTCACAATTCTGACTTTATTTCTTGCAATTGTGAGTTTATATCCTGTAATGACTTATGACTTTATATCTAGCAATTCTGACTTTATAACTTGCAGTTGTGCATTTATGTCTCACAGTTCTGAGAAAAAAAGTCAAAATTGCAAGAAAAAGTCAAAATTGCAAAGTAATATCTCGCAATTCTGACTTTATTTCTATCAAATCTGACTTTATAACTTGCAATTGTGCATTTATATCTCACAGTTCTGAAAAAAGTCAGAAAAGTCAGAATTGCAATTCGTCTCACAATTGTGAGTTTATTTCTCGCAATTGTGAGTTTATATCCCGCAATTCTGACTTTATAACTCACAATTGTGCGTTTATATCTTGCAGTTCTAAGAAAACAGGCAGAATTACAAGTTTATGTGACACAATTAAAAAAAAAGTCAGAATTGAGAGATATAAACTTGCAATTGCGAGAAAAAGTCGGAATTGTGACATAAAAACTTGCATTTTTTTTTATTTTTTATTGGGTGGCGGAAACGGGCTTCTGTAGAAGAGACTTCTTTAAAAACAGAACAGTTTTACAGACCCCAAACTTTTGAACATGGGTTCATGACTTTATTCCAGTAAAAATATTCTACACTCTTAAAAATAAAGATGCTTCACAATGTCATAGAATAACTTTTTTTGTCTAAATGGTTCCATAAAGAACCTTCAACATCTGAAGAACCTTTCTGTTCCACATTGGCTAAAGAAGGTTCTTCAGATTATAAAAAGGTAAGAAAGAGATGGTTCTTTGTGGAACCAAAAATGGTTCCTCTGTGGCATCGCTGTGAAGAACCTTTTAAAGAACCATTAATTTTAAAAGTGTAACAATCATAATAATAGATTTATTACTCATATTTACAGTTAGTGATGAAATTATACCTCTAACATTAAGTGCACAACTTACTTAAAGTGTGTAAGTTGTTGAGTTGAAAAGAGATTGGGCATAAAATAATGACTCTGAAATGAAAAATGTTACTTTGTTTCTTATTTTCAAACATGTTTTGCCTTGTAATTATTGCTCAGTGGATTGCTTTCTAATTCTGTGTAATTCTGTACAAGAGCCAGATTGTTAGTTGTCTTCATGTGAAAGTGCAGAGGGTGTTGGACTGACAGGAACAGAGGTCGTGCGGGAGGGGAATTCTCACAGTTTGCTGTTCTGTCTGTCTGGGATGCTGTTTGTGTCCTGACTCATCCTCCTCCAGCAGTGGGAATGTCAGCAGGTGTTTGGAGGATCTCTTCATACATGCATAGCTCTGCGCTTCCCTCACTGCCTCATTCCCTCCCCCAAGGAAGACAGAAATCTCTTTAATGTCTCTCTTTATTCACTTAGACGGCGTTAAGATTAATATGGAGAGCAAATGGAAATGTTTGCTCAACTGTCCTGCTTGTTTCTATGCCATCTATAACACTCAGGGTTTCACACATGCATATGCCACTCCTCAAGTTGCTGAACTCCTAGCCTGCAGTGACTCAGGGTTTAATAATTATATTCATCATGACTAGAGTCTTTATCCACAGAGACGATCTACAGAAAGAAATATGCAAGGAAAGTCCCTGTTTTTATCTCTTAACTTAAACCACAGGCACAAATCTAGCTGTGTTCTTTATGAGGAACTATTAAATGCATTTTCTCTGTGTAAAGAATTTAATTTATTTATTTCAACAGGTATTTTTTTAAACAAAAAGTAAAATTTCACTCCTAATTAATTACAAAGAAACGACAAGTGAAACATTTAACTGAACTATAATTTTTTTGTTTATATATATATATATATATATATATATATATATATATATATATATATATATATATATATATATATATACAGTCAAGCCCGAAATTATTCATACCCCTGGCAAATTCTGACTTAAAGTTACTTTTATTCAACCACCAATTTTTCTTTGACCGGAAATTACACAGGCTTCTCCCAAAAGATAATAAGATGATGTACAAGAGGCATCATTGTGGAAAAAAAATATTTAATATCGAATAAATAATATCAGCTTTTATTTACATTTGAACAAAAAGTGGCATGTCCAAAATTATTCATACCCTTTGCAAACTGTCACAGTTTATGAAAGTCTAGAAAATCCAAAGTTCTACACCATTCCAAATAGTCCAAGCTGTTCTAAAGCATCCTAATTACCCTGATTCATTGGGAACAGCTGTTTTAATCAACTCAACAGGTGAAAAACAGAAACTTTTTGGAATGGTATAGAACTTTGGATTTTCTCATAGACTGTGACACTTTGCAAAGGGTATGAATAATTTTGGACAGGCCACTTTCTGTTCAAATGTAAATAAAAGCTGAGAAATATATATATATTTTTATTATCTTTTGGGGAAAGCCTGAGACATTTCCGGTCAAAAAAAACCTTGCTGGTCGAATAAAAATGAACTTTAAGTCAGAATTTGCCAGGGGTATGAATTATTTAATGGTGTAAAACTCCCCAACAATTATTAAAGAACAGCAGTGACAAGTGCAACCATGCATGAAAGCATGCAAAGTTTAGAACTTTAGTATGTAATTTACTATTTAAAACTTATTTACTCTTTCAGGTTTTCTCTAAATAGATGGACATCCAGGAGTTCAGCCAGTGAAGCGAGCAGTGTTTTTCTCAGGGATGAGGATATGCGCTTCCAGGATGCGGCACGATGTGTTGCCGTGGGAACACAGCAGGAGACGAGTGTGTAGGACAGCTGTGCGTCCCAGACATCAAATAAAATAAATAAATAACAGATAGACATTCCTCCTACTCACCATTCGCAGTTCTGCTAGACATCATTAAGACAGAAATGGTTCTAACAGTAGCACCATTTTTAAATACCATAACCCTGGATTTTAGGTTCCTTGAAGAACAATTTCAGGTTCTTTAGGTTCATATGGTTCTAAATTAAACAATTAATAAGATCCTTTAGAAAATGCTTGTCTTTTTTTCTTTTTTAGAGTGCTAAAATGAAGCCTGAAACCAGTCTGACTTGAGGAAATCCAAGTCCAAGACAAACATCCCTTGAAATAAGAGCATCAGGTACAAATGGCATGTATAAACTTCTAAATTAGTAGTTTACATTAACTATGCATCACTCTTGAAAATAAAGGTTCTTCTGTGGTTCTTTGCAACATTTTAGGCTCAACAAGGAATCATTTTCTGGGGCTGGATTCATTCATCATTCCATCATTCATATAATACTACTTCAAGGTATGTGCACAGCAGCGATAGTTAGTGTTAACAGTTTTTTAGTATCACTTTTTGTTAGGGATGCACCGAATGTCCGCCAACCGAAATTATTTGGTAAAAAAAGCTCTTTCGGTGTTCGGCTGCATAAATTATTCCGAACAATGATGTGACGCGATCAAACAGAGGCGCGCATTAATGCAGCAAACGTGGGCAGTGTGAAAGCATTTAAAACTGTGCAAGAAAGACGCAAAAATCATTACAAGCACCGACAGCGAGAGACTTTAGAACCGCATCGCATGTCTTCCATGAGAAGAGAAAAGGCTGGTTCTTGCTGGTTACGGTATGGTCTTAAACAATTAGTAAATAAACTACAGAACTTTATGTTGTCTAATACACGCACCAATTGTATGTATTTTGACAGCGCTGCACCAGCTCCTTAGCCAGGATTCAAAGTCCAAAGCGCAAGGAAAATCAAAGCGCTGAAACATAATGAGAATCATTCATAAATATGCTGCTGTCAGCAAAAAGTAGTAGTACTGAGGTCTTCTTGCGGGTCTTTGCCAAAATAAAAGTCAACATGTTAACATTTTAATTTTACTGTTGTTCTGTAAAAAAAAAAAAAAAAAAAATGATAACAATCATTCCAACAGCTCTATTAATACATTTATTATAACAGTCTTCTTTGCTCAGCAAGGCTGCATTTATTTGTACATTTAAAAAACACATGCCTGATTCAAGAAGGGGGTCTTAAAAATGGCCAAAGAATATTATTTTACTAATTTATTCATTTTAAGTTAAACTGTGCTTTGTTGGTAGGCTATAATGTTTACTAGAATGTTAAAAATGTTCAGTGTTAAGTAAATATTTTTAAATAGTTTTTTTTTTTTTTGTAATTAGTTTTTTTGAAAAGCAAGACAAAACTGTAAAAAGCACATTTTGGCTATTTAATTTATGCTATGGTGAAAAACTGTGTTCAATAATCTGCCTTCAGCCCAGTGTAATTTTGTTTGGCTGCGGGCAAGAATTTTCATTTCGGTGCATCGCTACTTTTTGTTATATTTGAAATTCAGTAACAATATCTGTGTTTCCAATACTGCATTAAAAAACACTGGTTAGAATCACCAAGATGTGCATAAATTCTAAAAATGTGCGTAAAACACTTATGCGCACAACTGAGTAGGATAAACTTTTTATCCAATAAGAAAAAATGTGCATAAACTACGATGGAAACACACTTACCAAATAAATTCCACCATGTGCATCAAAAAACGTCACGTGACTTTGCATGATGGGATGGGATAACTTGACAAACCAGTGGACCAATCTGTCTGCACAGCATCTAAAATGTTGTTTTGGTTCTTCTGAAATGCCCACAGTAGTAATGTCTGTCATCAAAGTACTTCTGTGTAACTGTCTTACACGACTGCATTTCCAAACAGCAGCCATCTACCTCTGCATGCTCTGAGGCGTAAGTAATATGACAATTATTATATTCAGTGACTTCTTCTACCGTTATTGAGTGCCAGTATATTAGGAAGTGACGAATTTGTTCTGTTTGACTCGTTGAATGGAAACGGTGCTTTATTTACAAATGTTTTATACGATATTCCGGTTTTGCGCACAAGTTACAAGAAACATAGTTAATGTTCTATTTTTTGCTTAAGGCAAGACACTAAAGACAAAACATTGTTTTGTTTTGTTTTTTTACTCACTGGTCAGTTTGAGATTTGGGCCTGTTTAGCTTGTCATAGTGTGTTATTTCAGACTAATGGAGGAAAAACATCCAAACTTTAAATCTTTAAATTGCTTAATTTACTACCTTTTTTTTAAATTTCAATTACAAAACATATTTTGACAGGAAGTCTTCTCAAAAAATAAATAAATAAATCCATTTCAGCAGCACTTACAGTGCACCAAACTGTAACTGAGGGGTTTGTTTGGATTTTATATTGCTAAAATAATGATGAAAGTATGTTTTTTTTATTGTCTGTAGACAGTGTTTTATGTTTCATAAAATTACAAAAAGAAAAATCCAAATTAACTTCTGTGTATGTGTATAAAATATATCTTTATGACCTCTGATCGAGAAACCGTTCTAGTCATATTAGACCATTGTATTCGTTCTTTGTCTGGAATCATGGAACTTACAATTTTCTCTAATGGAATCAGTCTGTAAAAGTCTTTTCACTGCATTATATAACAAATATCACATCAAATGGCATTCGCAAAAACCATTGACGCTGCAGTTCAAAGCATTTTGGAAGCCTTAATGTTTTTGTTTTGCAAAATTCAAAATTCAAACTGAAATCCCTTGACGGTTTCAGCATTATCAAGCAGGCATTCTACAACATTGACGTCTGTGGAAGCGTGTCTGCTTGTTGGGCTGAAATCTGACTCCAGGTCAGGAGGGACAGCAGCTGCTCACGCACGCCGATACCACCTAAAGCACTCCGCCCACCGCTCCCAAACCTCCCGTCCAAACGGTTGAGAGGAGAGCCGGGACACAGGTGTGGGTGTGTTTGGCATGTGCTGGAGGCGTGGTGCAGGTGCACATGTGCCAATTTGGGGCCGTCTAAGCTGGAGGTGGACGCAGGTGTGTGGCTACCTGATAATAGGGGCTTGAGGGGTTGCAGGGGCGTTCTGCATCATGTGAGCATGGTGTTCTTTAGACAAAATGAAACGGCCTAATCAGTTGCATAATGGGCAGGAGGCTTGTGCGATATCAGCACCCTCTTGGACGTGTAATGCAATGCCTTCATTAAGGGCAGGTGAGGCGGTAATGAGGCCTGCAATTATCAACACCCGACAATGCAAAACACATAATGATGATTCCATTCAGTTGGTTTGAGGAAGGAAAATAATTTGCACAATTAAATGTTATTGCATTTGCATGTCAGTAAAATTTTGACGTTATATTGTTGGTTAAACACTCTTGTGTTTCTCTCTAATGCAGAATCAACAGACTAAAATGATGCCAAAGGTGCTGTGCAACATGCAGAATGCATAAAGAAGTCTACGATTTGAAGCAGGTAATGCAATCATTCAGGGCCGGATGATGCATTGTATTCTGCTAAGGGAAAATGTTTATGCAATTCACTTTAAAAATAATGTATGTCATCAGATTTCATTTAATTTTTACTGTAATTGCATGTGTACTACTAAAAGTATTTACTTGAGCTACACTTGCATTTTGGAGCCATTTAGTTCAATATTTTGTTTTCTAAAACAATATCTTTATGTATTTGTCTTTTATGTCTTTCCACTCTATATGTCTTTTCAGTCACACTTTATTTTAAAGTCCAGTTCTTGCTATTAACAAACCATTAACTATGTCTTTTTCCTCAACAAACTCCTAATTTGCTGCTTATTAATAGTTAGTAAGGTAGTTGTTAAGTTTAGGTATTGGGTAGGATTATGGATGTAGAATATGATCATGTAGGTGCTTTATAAGTACTAATAAACAGCCAATATGTTAATAATAGACATGCTAATAAGTAACTAGTTAATAGTGAGAATTGTTCCCTGTACTAAAGCGTTACCATATTTTCTAATAATTCTAATTAGATACTAAAGCTATTAGACCAAACAAGTGGTCATATAATAAAGTTTTTTGATCAGTAAATATACTGTTTTATTTTTTGTCTTGTAGAATCACCAGGTTAAAAATAAATGTAAAGCGTCATACAGAATAAAACGAAAATACATAATTAAGTTTAATAATGAAGCAGATGCAATCATTCCATCATACCAATGCAATCATTCATAGCTTGATAAGGCATCTTGTTTCAATAAGGGGAAGTATGAGAATTATTAGTCAATGTGTATCAAATACATTCAATTGTCACTTTAATTGCGTGTCAGTATTTACAATATTACACTTAAAAATATATTGATCATTGCATTAAACAACCTATTATTTCAAACAAAGCAGCATCTGCAAGAAACAACTCAATATTTGTCCCTAAGTAACACCGAAAAAGCACTTTGATTTCATGTCAGATGCTAAAAGTAAAAATATTTAATGATTTAATGAATGCCATTGCATTAGACAACAAAGTTTAGGTTTTTAATGCATTGACATTTATTGTGGCTTAAGCGTCTTTTTATGTAGCATGTGATATTTTAGACAGAATTCTTTTTGGATACTGATACTATATACATTTTTAGACTGTAATGTGCAAGTTTTTTGTCTGTAAATAAAATATATTTAATTTTGTCTTACAGGATCAGCAAGTCTGTAAGGCACCATGTACCATGAAAAACATCAAATATAATATTTCATTTTCACTTTTATTTCATGTCAGATGCTAAAAGTAAAAACATTTAACCTCTAAAATAATTTATCACCCAAATTACTCTTAAAAGTATACAAACGTCATTGGTATGCTATTTTCAGAGAATGTTTGGAATATGTGGATACTGAAATTGTAGACCAAACAAGGTCAGAATGTGCAGGTTTATTGTAAATAAATACTGTATTTTATTTTCTGTTTGTCTTGCAGAATCAGCAGATGAGGCAGATATGAAAGGCACCATGTAAATTTTGACTTTCTGCAGCGCCTTTATGGCATCTGAGACACAGGACTAATTGTGTCCTCTGTTAGAGACGTATTTGCATGCTTTAACTTATGCAGTGTGACTCGCCTCGCTCTCATACACAAACTCTGACACACACACATACACACACGCATCAACTGTTCAATGCTGCGGCGTTCTCACCTACTCACTCTCAACCCCCCTCTGTTCCACTCTCACGCTCTTACAATTGAAACAGACCACATCTATTTCCTCATTTTCAAGCAAATGTGGACAGGTGGAGGTTTGATAGACCGGCCGAATGCCAGATAACGCAGAACAAAACCTGTGCAGAAAAAAGCCAGAATTAAAATCGCTAGAACATGTGACCTAAACGACCCAATGGTGCTCGGATGCTTTTTTTCCCCCCCCAATTGTGGGGAACGGTTAAACTTGTCGTCTTACTAAGGGAGAAGCTTTCTGTGGGCCGCCACAACCACAAACCAAGTCTGCGACCGGTCACGGCTCTCTAGGCACTAGAAAACAGCGAGATAAAGATAGACGAGAGGATCTCGAGAGCGAGAGGGGGAGGGAGAATACGTGTTGATGTCAGCATGTGAATCAGCCAAATCGCCGAAAAAAACCACAGAGACGCGTTTGCGCTCCGGCTCTTTTGCACAAGGGTAAGCATCAGTCAACCACAGGCTGACCGCCGATCGCAATCTCCCGTGTCTGCGAACCATGCACAGAATCCAAGGACAGAACCGCCTCGCTGGACCGGCGCAGGGCGACCATGGGTTTCAGGGTGTGTTTTGGCCTTTGGGGTCCGATTTGGGGGGTGGAACGTGGAGGGCGTTTGAGCAAAGCCTCTAGCGTGTCGTCATGGACGTATTTTTGCTCTTTGCAGGGCAAAGCCGGGAGCCCTTCAAAATTCGGGAGCAGATCAAGTTGGAAGCGTTGGATTCGGACGAAGACGAGGAGAAGCAGCAGCAGCCGCCGCTCGCCATGGCCTCCAACAGCATCTTCGAAAGCTTTCCATCCTACCAGTCCTGCTTCTCCAGGGGTGAGTATTCTAGTCAACTGTCTACGGTTTTGTGCGACCGAGCTCTTATCTCCATCCAACGCGCATCGATGTGGTGTTTGAGCAAAGTGACGACACCGAGGTGCTGGTTTGCAGTGTCAGTGGAGTACTGAAATCTTGTGGCTGAATCTGAAAACCACAGGTCTGTGGGTTAGTGAGTACTTCACTGGTTAACCTCATTCAACCAGCCAATGCATGGTGGACTCCAACGTGTCTTTTTGGATGCTTCCTGATTGACAAAGCTACAGAAAGGCTTCGGTTCTTGCATCGTGCCAAACTTTGGGTTTTGTAGTTCCTTTGATACAGTACCTGTTGCTTAACTTGCGTAATAATGAACTTACATAATATTAAGGCTTTAATAGTTGAAGAGGGCGTATTGAATTACTTTTTGGACATTTCCTAGTGAAAAGCTAGTGAAAGGAAACGGCATACATGCAATGTGAGATTGGAAATGAAAATTGTACTGAATGTGACTTATTGAAAAAGCATGCAATATGAGTTTGAAACTTTTATGTTTTTTTCGTGCCAGACCTTGAGTTCAAGAGTTAACTTGTTGGGTTTTTTCATGGGAGTCATGCACAGTAAAACTAACCCGTTGCTTAACTTTCAGAATCGCTTAAATAGTTTAAGAGGTTGTATTGAATGTCTTTTTGGATGTTTACTTTTTGAAAAAGATAGATAAAGGGAAGTGCATGAGAGTTTTATTGCATGCAAGGTGAATTTGAAAACATTTTTGGTTCTTGCATTGAAACTGCTAGTTTTTTGTTTTGCATGCAGTATGAGTTTTTTGGTTCTTGAGTTGTGCCAGACCTTGAGTTTAAGAGTTAGCTTGTTGGGTTTTTTCATGGGAGTCATGCACAGTAAAACTAACCTGTTGCTTAGCTTCCAGAATCACTTAAATAGTTTAAGAGGTTGTATTGAATGTCTTTTTGGATGTTTACTTTTTGAAAAAGCTAGAGAAATAGAAGTGCATGAGAGTTTTATTGCATGCAAGATGAGTTTGAAAACTTTTTTTGGTACTTGCATTGAAACTGCAAGTTTTTTTTTGCATGCAATTTGAGTCTTTTGGTCCTTGCATTGTGCCAGACCTTGGGTTTAGAAGAGTTAGCTTATTGGGAACAGTAAAACTAACCTGTTGCTTAGCTTTCATAATTGCTTAAATAGTTTTAGAGGTTGTATTGAATGTCTTTTTGGATGTGTGCATATTAAAAAAAGCTAAAGAAAGGAAAGTGCATGCAATATGAGTTTGAAAACTTTTTTTGGTTGCATTATGCCAAACTTTGAGTTCTGCAGTGTGAAACTAACACCAGCACTGTTGCTAAATGTTCAGATTATCACTTTATTAGTTTAAGAGGTCATAGTGAATGTTGAACCCTCAGTAGGTCTGGAGATCAATCATAACTGAAAGTTCTCCTTGATTCGGTAATAAATAACTCAAGGCATTACAACCTTTATTCAATGTAAAATAAAATGAAAATAACAGTATAATAAAATAATTTGTGTTAAATTAAGGGCTTATTAATTCTATGAGAAAGAAACCAACTCTTGACTTAAATCTCAGTTCTGTTTTTTACTATTATTCTCATGACACAGATGGAGGAAAACAGATTCATTTTTAGGCAGCAGTGGTCTGTCATTACACCTCTGGACTTTCCCTCCTTATTAAAGCCTGTTTAGTTTCTCAAGTGCCTGCGGCTGTGTGAGTTCATAGCTGAGGCCCAAAGATGATGCTTTAGTTTCTTTCTCATACTGAAATGACTGTGAGTGAAGGGTGAATGGAAATTACCCTGTAATGGTTAAACTGACTCATTTATCTGCGCTGAGTGGGTCATCACACAGATACATTCTGCTGAGTTAATTGACTCTTTATAACTCACTTCTAACTGTTTAAACGTGCATTTTAAAAGCTCCTTTGTATTGTTTTGATCATGTCATGTTAATTAGGTTAAGAGGTCTGGTTGCTTTCTTCTCAGTTGCTTCTTGAGAAAGTCTCATTTCAGTTTCCTGACTGCCTCTTTCTCATACACACATACGTCTACATGCATGCGAGCGCTTTCAGTTAACACAGGAAGTTTATCAGTCGCACCCGACGCATGTTTGTTCTTAAGCACATGTGAACAGCCTCGATGCAACATCTCGAAGAAGAGGCGAAGACCGCATAAAACTAAATAAACAACCTTTATTCTACTAATGATGTAGGGTTGCTGAACTGAATATGTTTGTGTGAGTTGTTTTAAAGTGTGATGCCAGTTGTTCAAGCCCATTTTAAAGAAAAATGTACTCACCCTCAGGCCATCCAAGACATAGATGAGTTTGTTTCTTCATCAGAGTTGGAGAAATGTAGCATTCCATCACTTGGCTCACCAATGGATCCTCTGCAGTGAATGGGTGCCAGAATGTCAGAATGAGTGTCCAAACAGCTGATAAAAAAAATCCACAAATAATCCACACCACTCCAGTCCATCAGTTAACATTTTTTGAAGCCAAAAGCTTTGTCTTTGTAAGAAATACATTTTTAACTAAAATATGACTCTATAATCCAATAACGCTTCTGTTGTCTCTCACAATCAACATCCAGCCACATATTTGTTTAGAGCTGTTTTGGACTGTTTGGACTTTTTCACTGGAGGAAGCATTAGAATGGACTCATATTTTAGTTAAAAACATCCTAATGTTTCTTAAAAACATGCAGCTTGTTAACTGATGGACTGGAGTGGTGTGGATTACTTGTGGATTGTTGTGATGTTTTTATCAGCTGTTTAGACTCTCATTCTGACGGCACCCATTCACTACTCAGTATCCATTGGTGCACAAGTAATGCAATGCAACATTTCTAAAAACCTTTTGTGTTGAAGAAACATCTGAAACATCAGAAATGTATTTTCTCTTTTATTTAGAATTTGTTTGGTGCCTGTATTTTAGTATTTCTCCATGCAGTAAAATTGGCAGCCAACTTTACGTCGATGTAAAGCTGTTTGCTTCACTTATAGCTGTTAAACGTTATATAAAAATCACATTTCTTCCAATGCACGGTACAAGTTTCCCTCATTATCTCAACTGGACTATCTCAACTATCTGAACTTCATCACAATATTAGCACATCTGCGTGCTTATGGTGTGTTTGCCGATATACATTTGCATATGCATTGATATATCAAATGAGAATGTTTGTTGCATACAGCTCATTTGCATTTCCTTTTATCAAGGAAAAACTATGCATATGCAAAGCTGAAGTGCATGTCAGCGTAGGTAAGCATGTACATGGAGTTACATATGAAGGCTTTTTTGGCCTCATTTAGCAGTCATATTTCTCTTCTTTACTATCAGAGCACAAACCGACAGACACGTGTGAGGATTTACCCTTTATCTCTGTGTGGCATCGGTTTATCAGGTGGTTTCTGTAAATCTACTACACCCCCCCACCCCCACCCCACTCTATCAGAATCGCTATTCATGTGCGTTTTTTAGGCTTTCAAAAGAAAGTTCCTTCTTTAAGCTTATTCTTTAATATTTACAGATGGTTTACTCACCCCCTTGTCATCCAAGATGTCCATGTCTTTCTTTCTTCAGTCATAAAGAAATTATGTTTTAAGAGGAAAACATTTCAGGATTTCTCTCCATATTGTGGACTTCTATGGTGCCCCCGAGTTTTATCTTCCAAAATGTAGTTTAAATGCAGCTTTCATGAGCAGTTGAGGTTAAAAAGTACATAAATTGTAAATTCTTTAGAAAATAATGATTGTTTTGCTAGATAAGACCTTTCTTCCTCGACTGGGATCGTTTATAGCCCTTTGAAGTTGCATTTAAACTGCATTTTGGAAGTTCAAACTCGTGGGCACCATAGAAGTCCACTGTATAGAGAGAAATCCCGGACGTATATGGTGCCCGCGAGTTTTATCTTCCAAAATGCAGTGTAAATGCAGCTTTCATGAGCATTTGAGGTTAAAAAGTACATAAATTGTCAGTTTTTTTTTTAAAATAATGATCGTTTTGCTAGATAAGACCTTTCTTCCTCGGCTGGGATCATTTATAGCCCTTTGAAGTTGCATTTAAACTGCATTTTGGAAGTTCAAACTCGTGGGCACCATAGAAGTCCAGCTTATGGAGAGAAATCCAGTTTAAATGCAGCTTCAAAAGGCTCTAAACAATCCCAGTCGAGGAAGAAAGGTCTTATCTAGCGAAAAACATTTTCTAAAAAGATTTGCATGTACTCTGCGTATTCTGGTTCAAGACAGTTAGGGTATGTCAAAAAATCCCATCTCATTTTCTCCTCCAACTTCAAAAATCATCCTACATTGCTGATTTATCTTTTTTTGTAAAAACCTTCTTTGCACATTCACTTTCTCAACACTGGATTAGTACTTCTGCAGTGTTGTAGAACAATTTTGAAGTTGGAGGAGAAAAATGAGATGAGAGATTTTCGACACACCCTAACTGTCTTGAACCAGAGTGCATGCAGAGCTAGACAAGACGAGAATTTGAGGTTAAAAAGTACATAAATTGTCAGTTTTTTAGAAAATGATCATTTCGCTAGATAAGACCCCTCTTCCTTGGCTGGGATCGTTTAGAGCCCTTGAATCTGCATTTAAACTGCATTTTGGAAGTTCAAACTCGTGGGCACCATAGAAGTCCCACTATATGAAGAGAAATCCTGAAATGTTTTCCTCAGAAACAACGCTTTTACAACTTCTTGGATGACAAGGGGGTGAGTAAATTATCTGAAAATGTTTGTTGAAGTGAACTTCTTTAAGTGCATTGGTGTGATGGCTTCTTTATGTAGCACTTCATGGAGTTTATATGGGGTAGTAGGCCGTAGAAAGTGTTTGTGAAGGATGATAAAGAAGTGTTTGAAAGTATGAAACGGCATGTTTCTTCACTTCTTTATCTTCAAATCGACTCACTTTCACCTCACTTTCACCCTTACTGCCCATTTCCTTCTCCTGATCGCACCCCATGCCTTCTGGCACGCTGGGCATCGTTTCTTTCCATATATCTTTTGGGTGTTTAACAGTAGTTGAAAGTTTTACAAGGTTGCTTTTGTCCTCCTTTCGGTCAGAGGTGTCGACAGAGAGGGATTTACGGTGCTTCTCGAGGCTCGTCGCGGTCCTGCGAACCTGCAGTCGTCCCAGCGGCCTCCCGCCTGGCCACCGCTGATTCTGGTTATCTACATCCACAGGCACCTGTGAAGGAAGCCGCTTCGCCTGGTCCATGCAGATTCAGAGAGGGACTTTGCATAGGGTCATAAATTCCTGCTCCCCGCTTTCATGTGTCTCTTTGGTCACTGGGGTGAATTTCAAGAGTTTAGCGGAACTAGAAGGTGTGGACGCGAGCGATGGCCATATCAGAGTTGTGGGAATGTGGTCACCTGCAATAAATTAGCTGCTTTACCACATTAACCACCACAAAGTAAACTCATGTTTTGTCAGATTACCTCTGCAATAACAGGCTGAAGGGAAAAGTGCATCAGTGTGGCGTTTGATTGGAAAACCACGGCACTTTCCCAGTACCTTTCCAAAGCCTTTTATGGGCCTTTTCTCCTGTTTGAGGCAGGTGGATGAAATTGTTTACAGAACTAAGTCACTGTTGGACATTTTAAGAAATTCTGTCTCTAGAAAAGGTTGTTGAAAAATTATAATTATAGTAAACAAAAAGTTTATTTTTAAAAACTATTTGTATTAGTCATTATTTACAAAAATGTTAATTCTTATAAAATTTATTTTATTTTATTCTATTATTTATTAACTATATATTTTTTCTTAATTATTATTTTTTAAATATTTTAATATGCATTATATGTAAGTTAGACACTTCATCATTAATTTTGCACCAATTTTTAATTCGCAATGTTTTTATTTTTATTTTTATTTTATTTTTTTACTTTTATTAATTAATTTTAGTTTTTATATAAATATTTCTGGATTTTTTACTCTATTTCAAAATTTTTTGTATTACATTTTATTTTATCTTATTAATAATGAAATACTTGTCTGGGTATTTTTACATATTTCCAAATAAATTAAAAATTAAAATAGTTTTTTTTTTTTTGATTAATTATTTATTGATTAATTATAATTCTTTCTTATTTATTAATCCTTAAACATTTTAATAAAAGTTATTATTATTATTATTATTATATGCATTATATGCAAATTAGGCACTTCATTAATTTTGCGCAATTTTGTTTTTGCAATAATGTTGAAAATCTGTGAATATAGTCAACAAAATATGTATTTAATTTTAATTTTTTACAGAAATATTTACAGATATTTTACCTTATTTTTTAATTTTTCATTTTTTAAATAATTTTCTTAATAATGAAATGCTTGTGAAATGTCCAATTGTGTATTTTTAACTTATTTTAATATATTTTATTTCTCCATTGTTTTTTTTTTATTTAGTATTATTTAGCACTTCAATTCAACCATATAAAAATAATGCCTTGGCAAGTAGCTTCTTAAATTCTTTAACTTTTGTTGTTGTTGTTGGTGGAGATTCTGACTCTCCACAATACCTGATACATATTAAAGAGCCCTGTTCCGATATGAAATGCTGATGTCTCAATAAGCGAGTATCTTGCGTGAGGAGTCGTCTCTCGTTGGCTTATATTGAGTTTCGTCCCCCGGTGTGTCGCTGTGCTGAAATGGATTTTCTGACCCTGCTCTCTTTACATGGAGCAGCTGCTGGAGAGTTTGGCCCTGGTAATATTGAGCCCAGTGTCTAGTAGACAGGCAGGCCGGTCGGGCAGTCGCTATTGAGCCCAGCGTCGGACAGAACCACGATGGGAATGTATTGAGTGGCGTCACCGATGCGCAGCTCCAGGAAAGGAGATAAAGATGGTTAAAACCAGTGGAGGGACTGATCCGACCGTCCTGTTTGGGACTAGTTTAGTAATGAACAGACACGACATTGCTGGACTTTTTTTCTGTTTAAAACATTTAAAACAAATTAATTGTAAGTTTTATTAAAAACAAACATATATATATATATATATATATACTTACAATTTTTAAATACAGACATATTTTATATGTTTTACTACTTAATATTAGACAAAGAAAATATTACCACCAAGACTTCATATATAAAATATGCAAATTAAACACTACATCATTCATTATTTCTTAATTTTTCATTAGATTTTTTTTGGAAATCTGTGAATATAGTATTCAAAATTAAAGATTTATTTAATTTAATTTTTATAGAAATATTTACAGACATCTGTCTGTCAGTCTCTCTATCTGTCTGTGTATATATTATTGTTATTTTAGTACAGTATAACTGAATATAGTATAATATGGATAATATGAATATAGTGTAGTTAGTATAATTATAAATACTGACTTTTTGTTAATATTTATTAATTAGTTTTTTATTTTCTGTTTTTAAATTTTTCAAATTCTGTTTTAGTAATTTTATCTGTCTATCCAAATGGCTGTGTGTGTGTATATTTTAAATTAATTGTACATTTTTACTCTAATTATGAGGAAAATAAGTAGTATATATATATAGTATATAAGTAGTGTATATGTGACCCTGGACCACAAAACCAGTCATAAGGTTAAATTTTACAAAACTGAGATATATACATCATATGAAAGCTCAATAAATAAGCTTTCTATTGATATGTGGTTTGTTTTTGATAGGACAATATTTGGGATACATCTATTTGAAAATCTGGAATCTGAGGGTGCAAAAAATCAAAATACTGAGAAAATCACCTTTAAAGTTGTCCAAATTAAGTTCTTAACAATGCATATTACTAATCAATCATTTTGATATATTTACAGTAGGAATTTTACAAAAAATCTTCATGGAACATGATCTTTACTTAATTTCCTAATGATTTTTGGCATAAAAGAAAAATCAATCATTTTGACCAATACAATGTATTTTTGGCTATTGCAACAAATATACCCCAGCGACTTAAGACTGGTTTTGTGGTCCAGGGTCACATATATAGTTTTTTGTTTTTCACATCAGTTAAATACATGCAAAGTTTGCTTCATGTGTGTTTATTGGAAGAAAATTTGTGCAGTTTGATTTTGAGAAAATGGCAATTAAAGGCAAATTGGTCATTTTTGTCAATGAAGAGATCAAGTTGTGGAAGAAAATTAGACTATAACTTGAGATTTGATGGTTCAGTTTGCTCTGTAAAGCGAGAGTAATGTTTGTTCCACTGCTGCACCGGATGAAAACATGGTGATGCTTGCTGTATAATATCTTGCAATTTTGAACATTAATTAAAAAAAGTCCGACGTGCATTCTCCAGGGAGGTTTGTTTTGCCAGTTTCATTTCAATAATTATTTTGAGGGCAGACATTGATTCGCTGACCACATCATATTAAATCAACCGCTGATTGGTCAGCCATCGATCCGCTGAAGCTTCATATTGAATCACAGCCGTCCCGTTAGTCATAATGAAGATTTCATGATCAAAATCACATTTGGAGCCCAAACACGTGTCGAATAATACGAGAGAGGGCCCGACGTTTCATAACACGCATGTGAAGGGAAAAGAAAGCAGTCCTCGGCCTCACTGCGTAGGCTCAGAAACCACAGAGAGGTTTTGTTAGCGCAGATAAGAGGTCGGGAACTCTGCCTTCTTCAGTTCTCCTTCATTATTGGCCTCCCCTCACCCACTTTTCCTGTCAGTCGACAGCTTCTCGTGTTGTTGAAAATAACTGTATCGTTGAGAGCTGAGTCTCTGTTTTAACACCTAAGGCCCTGCGTGTCGTTTGAGAAAGCGGAATAAGGCTCCGTTCAAGGCTCTGACAGGAAGAAGCAGCTTTTGCAAGGTGCGCAAAGGAGCACGTCCCTCTCTCTCCGTCTGTTTCGTTGCACAGGATATGTGCAAAAGCCTAGTGCAACTTTGAACTGCAAATATCCTCATGCTACTTTAATATCCAGTGTTCATCAAGCTGCTTTCAAACTTGTCAATTGAATTTGTTAATTCAGTTAAACCAACCATTCGGTTTTGTTTATTTATTTATTTTAATTGAACTTCTGAATTCAACTAAGTACTAAATCATTTTCATTTAGAGAGATCAAATAAATCAACAGGTTAAAAATAAAATTTATAAGATAAAAAATTAACTTTCTAAATGAAGATAATCATAGGAAGAACATTTAGAGAGACCTGAGTGACTGTTATTCTACAAAAAAAATATGTGGTTAAGTTTGTAGTGTCGCTACTATTTGTAGCAACTATTCATTTCAGTAGAAAGGTCGTAGGCTTTGTGCATGTGCTTGTTTGTTCCTGAAGTTTTTTTGTTAAGCGTTTGTATGTGTGTGGAATCAATAACAGAAGCCTGTCTGTGGTAACGCAGCGGTGACTGTGGCTACCTGACTAGCCGCACTTCCGTACCCACATGCAAAGTAGCCTAACCAGAGATCCCATTCAGGCAAACACAGTCATGTAGAAACATGCATGCAGTAAAAACAGAACTACACTAGTCATGAGCTCACCGTCTACCGCCTACAGACCCAACTAACCGAGAACAATCTCAGAACTTTGGCTAATGTTCTTGCAAGGTTCTATCAAGGTTGTGAACAAACGTTCTTCCAGTTGCCGTAATAGAACGTTCATTCAAACTTTAGCAAAAAAGGGTTTGCATAAAAGCAAAAAAAGTGTAACACTGCTTTAAATTGTTGTTTTTCCAAAAAATGTAAAAGTTTTCTGTTTAATTTAATTGCATTTTTGTTTTTGTTTTTCTGAGCAAAGAATAAATATCATACATTTTTCCCTAATTTACATAAGACACCACTAAACTGTCATTCAGTGTTACAATCTTGTCAGACATATTTATAACCAAAATCAATTTATAACATATTAAAAGACGAATTAATTTCACCCCAAATACTAATTAGTTTTTTAAAATTGCCACTATCCTAGGTTTTGCGCATTTGTCAGTAAGAGTTTTTCTATTCATTTAAAACTAAATTTAATATGCTTCCTTATTCTTATATACATATATATATATATAGTCAGAATAAGCATGTTGTTTGAATTTATACATAAATATTGTTACATTGAATGAAAATGTAACATTATTTCAACCAAATGTTGACATTTTATTCTTCATTTAATGCGCTTTCTATGACCTAAAATCCTTTTTGTATATTTATTTTGACATAGACATCTTAACGTCTTTTATTTTCTGTTTTTCCCCCCAAAATTTAGCAATGAATGTTTAGTAACATTTAAAATGTTCCCATAATGTTTGCAACGTTTCCTTTAATGTTGTCTTTAACGTTTACATAACCATGATTTTTTTTTATTTAAATTTTTAAACTTTATATTTTGAGCATTTGAAAATTACATTTTTTAAACTTAATTGGAATGTTAGCAAACAGTCTTAGAATATTTTTGGTTTGCATACTAAATAGCATCAAACTAAAAATGAGTTACTTTTAAAATAGCAACTAATAAAATGAAACCATTTACCGTTTAAATTAAACATTCTACATAGACCGCAAACTTCAAAGCTTTTCGAACTTTCAAACTAGCTTTTGTCAAGTAAACATTGAAAATTTATGACAAACCTTTCTAGATAACAAATTCAGGTTTAATACTTTGAGGGAATGTTGTTTTGAAATGTTTCTGAAAAGTTTTATTTTGATTACAGTGTTATCAACCATTCCATGAGCATTACTTTAAGAACATTCCAACACGGTAGTGAAAGTTTTGAGAACGTTTCCTGTTATCTGGGCTGTTTTTGTAGTAAAAAAATTACATTTATGTAAATTTCTTATTAATACATAGCAATTCTGCCTCCTGTTTGCTGTCTCAATTTAAATTGAGTTCACATTCAGAAAATAAATTAAAATTTTAAAACCATTCACACAGAAATACAGGATCAGATGGTCCATTTTGATTTAGTTTGATGGTAATTGATGCATGTTAAGTGAGTTATATTTATAATAAGTATACTGTAATTGGGGATGTATTTACTGGCCTAGTGGCAATGCATTTTTGGATTGCATTCATGCAATGCTGCCCTATAGATGTTGGGCAAAACAAGGTATCTCAGCATTAATTTGATTAATGCATGTCTGTTCTTAAAACATTAGTCAACATCTGAACACATGCCCTATAGGAAAGACAAATCACAAATGAGATCTCTTTAATATCTTAGTCATTTGTCATAGAGACCAATCTCGTGAAAGAGCAACCTCTGAGCAATCATTTCTATATCTGGCTTGATGATGTCTTTCCTAATTCTAACTGTTGATCTAAGAGTTGATCTCAATCCTAGTCATTACCCAAATAAAAAAAGACCACAAAACTCATTTCAGTGGTTAAAGTTCATGCAAACCCTGACATTTACACTGAATCTGAAACAACAGGGTTTGCATGCACGCTTCTCTTTTCTGTTAAATGATTGACAGGCCAGTCATTGGATGGGGGGTGACTTCCTGATGGCACATCCTTTGCAGCATCAGTTATTGGGCCTGTGTGTGTGTGTGTGTGTGTGTGTGTGTGTGTGTGTGTGTGTGTGTGTGTGTGTGTGTGTGTGTGTGTGTGTGTGTGTGTGTGTGTGTGTGTGTGTGTGTGTGTGTGTGTGTGTGTGTGTGTGTGTGTGTGTTTGTGTGTGTGTCATTAGATGTCACAAAGACCCTTTCAGTTAGACAGGCTGAAAGTTCCTAACGGTGGCCTTACAGCTGCAGCTTCCTTCCTCTGCAGTATCAGCTTGACAGGAAGCTGTTATTCAGTGTTTTCACAGTAGCAATATTAAGACTACATATTAAAAGAACTGCAGAACCAATCCTTACAAAACCTTTGGTGGTCCCATGGTACACTGATGGTGTCAGATGGCTGTAATATGGTACTTGTATATGTACTGTGGCGCTAACATGGTTTTAGCACATGTAACGTGGTTCTGTTATGGTTTTTGGTTGTGTACCATGGTACTACTGTGATTTTTGGATGTGTACCATGGTATTACTGTGGTTTTTAAAAAAGTAATGTGGTTTTAACATGGTTTTTGATTGTGGTACTATGGTACTATTGTGGTTTTTGGACATACACATTGGTACTGCTGTTTATTGGCAAATACCATGGTATTACTATGGTTTTTGGACATGTAATGCAGTTTTAACATGGTTTTTGAATGTGTACTGTAGTATTACTGGTTTTTGGACATTTAATGTGGTTCTGACATGGTTTTTGGGTGTGTACTATGGTACTACTGTGGTTTTTGGACATGCACATTACTGCTGTTTTTTGGCAAGTGCCATGGTATTACTATGGTTTTTGGACATGTAATGCAGTTTTAATATGGTTTTTGAATGTGTACTGTAGTATTACTGGTTTTTGGACATGTAATGTGGTTCTAACATGGATTTTGGGTGTGCACTATGGCACTACTGTGGTTTTTAGACATGTCATGTGGTTCTAACATGGTTTTTGAATGTGTACCATGGTACTACTGTGGTTTTTGGATATGTACCATAGTACTACTGTGGTTTTTAGACATGTCATGTGGTTCTAACGTTGTTTTTGGGTGTGTACCATGGTACTACTGTGGTTTTTGGATATGTACCATACTACTACTGTGGTTTTTAGACATGTCATGTGGTTCTAACGTTGTTTTTGGGTGTGTACCATGGTACTACTGTGGTTTTTGGATATGTACCATAGTACTACTGTGGTTTTTAGACATGTCATGTGGTTCTAACGTTGTTTTTGGGTGTGTACCATGGTACTACTGTGGTTTTTGGATATGTACCATAGTACTACTGTGGTTTTTAGACATGTCATGTGGTTCTAACGTTGTTTTTGGGTGTGTACCATGGTACTACTGTGGTTTTTGGATATGTACCATAGTACTACTGTGGTTTTTAGACATGTCATGTGGTTCTAACGTTGTTTTTGGGTGTGTACCATGGTACCACTGTGCCACTGTGTTTTTTTTTGTTTTTGTTTTTTTTTTTGGAAATGCATCATGTACTGGACATGTAATGGACATTTACTGTTATGGTTTTTGGCAAGTACCGTGGTATTACTATGGTTTTTGGACATATAATATGGTTCTACTGTGGTTATTTGGACATGTGCGATGGTACTACTATGGTTTTTGGACGTTTACCATGGTAATACTGTGGTTTTTGGACATGTATCATGGTACTACTATGGTTTTTGGACATTTACCATGGTAATACTGTGGTTTTTGGACATGTATCATGGTCCTACTATGGTTTTTGGACAATTACCATGGTAATACTGTGGTTTTTGGACATATATCATGGTACTACTATGGTTTTTGGAAATGGTATGTGGTTCTAACTTGGTTTTGGATATGTACCATGGTAATACTATGGTTTCTGGACATGTGCCTGGGTACTACTGTGGTTCTAACATGGTATTACTTTGGTTCGTGGACATGTACCACGGTAGTCCTATGGACATGTAACATGGTACAACCATTGTGATCTTAAAAGTGCCTTGGAATACTGTATAAAACCATAGTATTACTGTCTGATACCATGACTTTACCACAGTGCAATGTATAGCATATTCATTTTTCATTTCCTGTTATTATGAATGTGTTTATTACATTGTATGTTTGTGTGTGTATGCATAACATATTCAAATCTATACTATGGTAATTTTTAAAGAATAGAACATTAATTCTTAATTTGGAGTTAATTTACATATATTCTCATGTTTCTTCCCCTGTTTTTCTGTTTTAGCCTGTACAGTAGATTCCTCGACACTATTTGACTGCTATCATCCCAATCTTTGACCCTTATCATATTTATTTACATATTCGCTTTCATCTCCGTCTGCCTCTCTCTCCTGCACCAATGAAATCAGTTCTTCAGACAGACGACTCACTCTAATCATACATACACAAATAGTTCCATCTTGCACGTCTCCTTTTAAAGCTGACACGAGGCGGTTTGCAAGAATGCCATCCACAAACTTTACGATGCGCGTCTGCTGCAGTAATTATGTCCGTGTGACTCAGCGGCTCTTGGCCAGTGTCCTGGGCACAGTTAGCATCACCTGTTTCCAGCGCAGTCGTCCAGGCGCCCGTGTGTGTGTGTGTACATGGTGAGCTATGCTTAGTCAGAGGAGAAGCAGCGAGCGGCAGAGCAGTTGTCTATGTTTAGTCACAGCAGCATCAGTGATACAGCACACAGCCGGACAGACTCTCCTCTGGTCGCCGTCTGGCCGAGGAAGAAAGCCATAGTCATGTCTAGCCACCGTGTCTCGCTCTGTTTAGCGCTAATGCTTAAACGCAGGCACACTGAAATGGACTAACGTGAACTCTGTGTATGTTTTTGTGTGTTTATAGTAGGGCTGTCAATCGATTAAATTTTTTAATCGCGATTAATCGCATGGTTGTCTTGAGTTAACTCGCGATTAATCGCACATTTTTATCTGTTCTAAATGTACCTTAAATTAACACTTTTTAAAGTTTTTAATACTCTAATCAACATTGGCATGGATGCTTTAAGCAAATATGTGTTTATTATCAGTGAAACCATACTTGACTAACTTGTTTCAAATGTCATAGATGTTTTTTCAAATAACTTGTTCATGTCTATTAGACACATGAAAAAAAGAACATAGAAACACCAGGTTCCCATTACTTCTCTTTCTTTGCACTGAGCAATTTACTTACACAAGCCTGTTTACATTATTTGCAGGACAGGGCAGCTCACTTCTTCTGAACATGCAAAATCTACATTTATTATTACATTTGTTTGCCTCTCGGTGCCCACATACTGTCATTTGATGCAGCCAAGTTCTCAACAAAACTGTTTCCATTGTTTTGATGTAATATTTCTGTTATCAGACAACCAAAGTAATATGAAATAATAACTGAAAAAAAATCCTGAATTATGATCATGATTCAATCACTGAAAAGAATCATTTACCGGCATCTGGACATAAGTCACTATTCCCTGCATTATTTTCGTTGTTTTTAACTTCCTGTTTGAATGCCTTCAGGATCCTTTGACTTTTTAGGAGTTTAGCCATTTAAAGTTATGTGATCCCAAAAACCTGCTTCTTTTATGTTTTAATGTATTGTTTTGGTTATAATGTACTGATTGGAGAGCCTGGTCTCATGCAAATGCGCACTAGCACGACTTTGTTTCTATTTGGCGTGCTATTAACAAGCTGAAATTAACTTTGGCGTACATATGATATGCAATTATGCATGTGTTTGACGTGCATTTAATACGCCGTTTTCGCGTGCATACTCGTATGAGGCTTTACGCATCAACCCCACAGCACCAATCCTAACGTAGCCCGACTCCGCTTGCATTCATTAAATATGGCAGAAGTGCCGGTGTACGCAAAAGGATAAAATACAGAAGTACCTGCGTACCGGCCCACTTCAAGCACTGGAATGAACATAACATCTGTTTTAACCGAAAGCGCTGCTCCACTGCCGCTCGCTGAACAGAGCAGACGCAGATATGAAGAGAGGGAGGTGCGCGCGCATTCATTGGGAGACCTCACGCACGTTCAGCAAAACCGAAGAGCCTCAGAAACTATATTGGGTTTGTCCAATTATGTGTTTATGTATTGTTGCTAGACACTTTTCGCTAGGTTGGCAGCACTGCATCCATTTCTTTAACTATGGGCTAGGAGGTAGTGGGTCAAACAGAAATGCGCGCTGCGTTAATCGCGCGTTAATAAAATTAGTGCCGTTAAAATGAATTTGCGTTAACGCGCGATTAACGCGTTAATTTTGACAGCCCTAGTTTATAGACATGAGCACTGTGAGGAACGTAAGAAAGGACAGTGAAAATTGAGAGTGAGCCTAAAATGATAAATAACTACGAATGCATATATTTATAGAATTTATTTAGATAGTTGATTTAAATTATTTTACATTTGAATATATAACTAACATTTGTTAAATTTATGCTTAAAACACAAAAAATTACTTAAGTAAATCGATTTTTTTTTTTTCCGGGAAACAAGACACACACAAATGTGTTTTTTTTTTAGTTTGTTTATTTATTTATTTATTTTTATTTTATTTTGTAGACAAACACTGCATACTTGCATATTTATGCATTTGTGTGGTTTTAGTATTCTTTTTCTATGTTTGCACACCGATTTTGCATGTATAACAAAGTACCAAATGTTTTGTAAAACATAAAATAATCACATTTATAACAAATTCAATAACTGTTATAACTGTTAATGACTTTAATGAAGACTTACAGAATAATTTTCCTCTAATGAAGTGGCAAAAAATGCATGTTTTGCGAGATATTATTTGATGCTGTAAAAATTATAGCTAATTTTCTTTAATCCTTTTAATTCTAATAGTAATTTATACAAATACTACTAATTATTATAAATTTTTTAATTATTAATATTAATTTTCTAGTTTTTTTTTAGGTCTAGTTTTCGATGTTTTTTTTCTTAAATTGACAGCAATAGGTTAGATTTGGAGGACAACAGAAAAAGAAAAAAGAAATTGCAACTTTTATATCACAATTATTTAGAATAGTGAAAAAAAAATCTTTTTTGAGATGACTCAAAATTCTGACAAATCTAATTCTTTTGAGATATTAACTTAAAAAGTTTTTTTCTTTTTTTTTTGGTGACAGAAACAAAAAAGCTGAAAGTCAGAATTCAAAGACAAAAAAATATTGAGGAACTCTGAATTCCAAGAAAAAAATTGTAAGAAAAAAAAAAGTTGCAGTTACCTCCTTTATTTATTTATTTATTTTTATTAAAAATTCTAACAAAAATATTAAAGCTAAATATAAATTTTGAGAATAATAAAAATGATCAAAGCACAGAACCAAAATGACTAAAACTTAAGCTAAAAAAAAAAAAAACACTTCTACTAAAAAATTCTACTACTAATTTATACAAGTACTACTAATTAATAGTATTTTATTATTATTATTAATTTTCTAATGTGTTTTCCAGGTTTCTTTCTTAAATTGTCAGCAATAGGTTATATTTGGAGAAAAAATAGATAAAGTTTGAAGTCTAAGGCATATTTTGATTGAAGGTTTTGGTATCTTGGTATATCTGAACACAGTTTGAGACATTATTACGATTATAAAAGGAGATCTTGAGATCTGAGATGGAGAAGACTTTCCATTTGTTCTCCATTGATTCTCATGCACGTGTAGAATAAATAAACTTTATAATTTTTTTCGTTCCAGTAGTTTTTAGACAGCAACGCAGCTTGTCTGTATGATCCCACGCTGTCCCCACAGTCTCTGTAATCTATGGGAGTGAATTACAGACTGGCCTCTGAGGCCACGCCCCCTCCCCCATTGACTCCGCCCATGCCCCAGGGGAGCCTGGACCATGTGGCGAACTGGCCCAGGATCTGAGAGCCCCGGCGGCCCGTTTGATCTACGCTCTGTGCCGCTCCGCACAACATCCGCAGCACAGGAAGAGGATCTCTAATAAAGCTCTTCATTTCCTTTTGTTTTCATTTCTCTGCAATCTCCTTCCTTGCTAAAAAAAATGAAAAGAAGCGTAGAACTGCTAAACTGGATCAGCTGGTGACCAGTCAAACCCGGGCATGGTTTTTGTAAGATTTTATGCACTTTCCATTTTGGACACTTTCATAGTGGTTTTTGTTCCTCATTGAATATCCCAGGTTGCACAAGTAAAGTGTGTTCATGTTGGCTTTGTGGCTGTGTCATATGTTTGTATGTACAAGGCCTCACCTTCACCGGAGCAGTCAATAATGAATCATTCGGGCTGTAGATCCATGCGAACGGTGCACTGATACACTCCTCAATGATCCAGCAGAGACGCCGGGCCAGAAACTGGCAGCGACAGCCTAGAAATATTGATCAGTGGCGCATAAAGCATGAATAGACTGGCTGAGGATAGGAGGGTGTTGCCATTGATTGCAACATGGCTCTTGACAGGAGCCTCTTTGTTCCTTTGAAGACTGTAACTGAGAGCGCTAATCGCTCCTTGACGAACCGTTTGTCTGATGTTTTATAGACACAAATGATCCGTCTGACTGCTCAGATGTTTAGGCTGGATGTGCGAGGACAATAGTCGACTGTTCGCTGTCATCAGCAGCGAGGAACAACTGCAACGGCCTTTGACATCAGCAGCCCCAGGCCAAACGCTTAAGAGGAAGTAGCACTTTCTCCATGTTTCTTTCTCTTTCTAAACCTGTCTCTCCACCTGCGTCTTTGCCTGATCGCTGTCAGCGCCTTTTCCTGACGCAGGTTCTGCTGCTGAGTTTCTGATGGATGTCCAGCGGTGAGGCCACATGCAAACATGGCATGGTGGCGTACCGACTTCCCACAATCCCCTGATCCAATGCAACAAGGCCTCACAAGCTTCATTAAGGGAAATTGCAGCCCTCTTCATGGAGAAATGTCCTTCGAAATGCATCTCCGGATAATTGCTTCTCCATGTTAAATTGGTAAACAATGCAAAAATTATTATTTGATGTTTTAATTGGTCATTTTACTTGCTTTTCTGTGAAAATCCATGCAATAAGATGAATTAAGGTTTATTTATAAAATAAATATTTCTGACATAGAACTAAAAAATAAAAAAGGAAATATGCAACTTTTAAATCACTATTATTTTATCAGAATTGTGAGGAAAAACTAAATTTTGAGATGCAAACTCAAAATTATGAGAAAGTCAGAATCGCAAGATGTAAATTTTGAATTCTGAGGAAAAAATCAGATTGTTTGACATATAAACTCCAAGGAAAGAAATTCAGAATTGTTAGATAAAAAGTTGTGTTTTTTTTTTTTTTTTTTTTTTTTGGTGGCCGAAAAAAAAAAAAAAAAGAATGATGAGATTCAGAAAAATGAATTGAGAAACACTGAATACCAAAAAAAAAAAAAAGACTTAAATTGTTAAATATAAACTCACAGTTTGCAGGTAAAAAGTTGCAGTTACCTCCTTTATTTATTTATTTATTTTATTACATTTTTGGTCAAATGTTTTCTCTAGTATAATGTATCTTCAATATTGGAGTACTAAAATTCACATAAAAATATTAAAGCTAAATATAAATGTAGAATTTAAAAAAACAGAAGCGGACAGTAGTGAAGTATTTTTAGATCTGTTTTAAAGTACATTTCGAGTCTGCACTTTGTCAGATTGATTTTCTTTAGAAAATTTTGCTTCACAATATTTCAAAGCAAAGTTTTATATTAAATATCATGTAATACTTAATTACATAAAAAATCTAGTACTTTCTTACTTAAACTAATTCAAAGATTTACTTGAGTACAAAAATGTTCTAATACATATAAGCCAATTCAAAATAATCATACTAAATAGTATGTAAATATTAAAATATCACTATTAATATCAATTAACTCATTTCGACAAGTAAAAAAAAAAATCCATCTGAATGATTTTATGCAGTGTTGCTTCTCAAGTACATTTATCTGCCGTATTTATGTGCCGTATATCATTGCTAATTCAGTGTTTCCTAAAGAAGATAAAACATTTTGGGCTTTTGCTGACACAGTATTTAAAAACATTGAAACTGTGTATTAATTCAGTGTATATTAATGAAAAAAGTATAGCTTATTTCTTTGTCATATTGAAGATCTGGCCTAACAACAGGAGTTTCCAAGTCTCTTTCTCATCTGTCCTGTCTGATTTAAGTGTGTACACTAGTTAGCAATCATCTGTCACATTTGGCCTACTCCGTTTGATTACTTTTGCTGCAGTTAAGCGCTGACGGTGATGCTGAACGACGTTTCAGAAGCATGCGGTTGTTGGAAATGCATGCGGCTGCTTCGTGCCACTCTGTCCCGTCACGGCTGTCCCAAAGCTGTGAGACCGCAACAGGAAATGCCAATATAATGGTCGATACTGGCATGGAGCAGCACATGGTCAGAGCCGCTTCGCCAAACCACAGAAAGCCTCCTAGACTTTGATAATGGACCATCCGTAGCGCCGCCGGGCCCGATGGGATCCGTCCCCGAGTGGACCTCCGCCGTACTTCTGCCATGTGGTTAACGACTTCGCCACTCGCGCTCGTTTAGGAACTTTCCGTGAGTCCGTTGCTAATTTATTTATCTGTGGATTTCTACTCGACGATCCCATTTGCTGGAATGTTCTTCTGGCTAATTTGGTAGGCCCTCATCCGCATAATAGTTTGAGTAGCTTCTGGAGGAGGGCTGGAAGTGACTTTTGTCCCAGGACTTTCTGAGTTATTAATTGATTTTGTGGGTGACTAATGACTTTTTTATTGAGCAGCTTCCTCACGCTCCTGGAGGGAGTAAAGCCGAACTGACCGCACCGAACTCTGTGGCCTAGATTTGGAGGATGGCTTTCTGAACTGAGCGCTGGTTACTATCCGACACACACAAAAAAATTAGGCATTTTTTTAATTTCTCTTTCAATGGAGATTTTAAAAGGCACAATCCAGCATATATACTGACACACCACCAGTTAACGTTTTTGAACAGTAAGAACTTTAATGTTTTTTAAAATCTTTTCTGCTCACCATGCCTACATTTTATTTGATCTAAAGTGCAGCATAAGCAGTACAATTTTAAATATTTTTACTATTTAAAATAACTGTTTTCTATTTGAATATATTTTAAAATGTAATTTATTCCAATGATTACAAAAATGTCTTTATCATCACTTTTGATCAATTTAAAGCATCTTTGCCAAATAAAAGTATTAATTTCTATAATTTCTTTCCAAAAACAAACAAACAAACAAAAAAGTCAAAGAATCCTGAAAATAATGTGCTCAGCTGTTTTAAATATTAATGATGATGATGATGATGATAATAACAATAATAATAATAATAATAATAATAATAATAATAATAATAAAAACTCTGAAAACTGGAGTAATGATGCTGAAAATGTAGCTTTGATCACAGGAAAAAAATACATTTGAAAATATTTTTTAATAGAAAGCAGTTATTTTAAATAGTAAAAACATTTCACAATATTTATGTTTTTGCTGTATTCTGGATCAAACAAATGCAGCCTTAATGAGCAAAAGAGACTTCTTGAAAAAAACTTCCTGTCCAAAAACCTTTGACTGGTTGTGTATTATTGAATAAAATGTTATATATTTAATTTTAAATAATATATATTTTATATTGTATATTTTAGAATTCTAATGTTATTTTTAATTCATAATTACATTATTTCATGTTATATACACTACTAGACAAATGTTTGGGGTTAGTACATTTTTATTTTATTTTATTTTATTTAGGAAATTTTTATTGAGCAAGGATGCATTAAATTGATCAAAAGTAACAGTAAAGTTCAAATATCAAATAAATGCTATTTAAATAAATTTCTATTCATCAAAGGATCCTATCATAGGATTTGTCATAAAAACATTGGGCGGTTTTCAACATTGATAATAATCAGAAATGTTTTTTGAGCAGCAAATCAGCATATTAGAATGATTCCTGATGATCACAGGAATAAACTACATTTTACTATATATTAACAGTTAATTTAATAATATCACAATATTACTGATTTTATGGCATTTTTCTTGTATGTTATTTTTTACGTTTTTTTTTTTTTGCAACTTTGAAGTTGCTTTTAGTTTTTTTTTTTTTACTCAAAATTGTATTTGCATATAAATTACAAATCTACCATGGATCTAATCCATCCCAAAATTACATAATTACAATTAGCCACTCCCCTTCTTAAGCATGCAAAGTTTAGTAAGTTGTTCAGCTGTTGAAAGTGAGCTAAATATGTTTTATAGTAGCGTTCAATCAGGTTGACAGTGGCTCTGTGTTTAATGAATCGCTCACTTCTGTTCTGTCGTATGTGTTTGAGTGCTGTTGGTGGACGGAGTGAGGCCAGCGAGTGTTTGAGGTCTGAGCTCGGGTCACTGTCTGAAGAGCCCATCTGCCTCTGCTGACCACAACTCATCCAGCATTAACCACCAGCGCTGGTCAGGCCAGCCGTCTGCTCAAACAAAGCTGTTTTGTTTGCCGCTGTGGCTCTGCGGTCCACGCTACATAATCACAGACTCGCCACAACACAACAACACTGACTGACACGGTTGTCTGTCTTTGAGCTCACAGTTTGTTGGTGGATCCCGGGACTCGAATTCAAAGAGTAAACAAGGAAATGTCTGCAGTCCAACACTTGATGGATAGACAAGGAAACGTGGAGCTCATGAATGAATGGAGGCACTTTGAGTCTGAATCAGTGGGGTTTAATTAGAGGCTGTGTTGTGCTGAACAATAGCAGTTTTCACAGAGTTCTGCATGATTCATATGGAGACAGATGTCACATCATTACATGCATTTCTCAACTGTGAGTAAGAATGTACAAATGTGAGCGTAGCATCAGTGAATAGTGCCTGTCATTTGTTCAAAGCTCTTAAAGCACCACATTTAATTGCCTCGTCACTAAATACACTACCATCCAAAACTTAGGGATTGGTAAGATTTTTTTAATTATTTTGAAAATTCTGTTCTGCTCACCAAGGCTGCATTCACAGTATTTAATCATAAATACAGTAAAAACTGATTTTTTTTTTTTACATTATTACAATTTTAAAATAGCAGTTTTCTGTGGCCATTTCCACCACTGAATAAAAAAATGCTATTGCGACTTTTTATCTCACAATTACGATTTTACACCTCGCAATTCTGACTGCTTTTCTCACAACTGTGAGATATAAATGCACAATTGAGAGTTATAAAGTCAAAATTGCTAGATATAATGTCAGAATTGCAAGATATAAACTCGCAATTCTGACTTTTTTTTTCTCAGAATTGTGAAATATAAACTTGCAATTGCAAGTTATAAAGTCAAGTTCTAAGAAGAAGAAAAAGGACTGATATTTTCAAAGAATTGCATGTTTATATCTCGCAGTTCTGACTTTATAACTCGCAACTGTAAGTTTAGATCCTGCAATTCTGAGAAAAAAAGTCAGAATTTTGAGATAACACAATTTTTTTTATTATTATTATCATTATTTATTTACTGGCAAAAATGGGCTTCCATAGTTTTTTAATATAAATTGTATTTTTTAGGATTCACAGATGAATGAAGCATTCAAAAGAACAGCATTTATTTGAAATAGAAATTTGACACTTTTGATCAATTGAATGCATCCTCGCTGAATAAAAGTGTGTAAAATAAAATCTAAATATATATTTATATAATTTAGCTTTTATTAAAAAAGTATTTTTTGGCATAAAACATTCATTATAAATTATAATATATAAATTGTATATATTATAAAACTACATATTATATAAAATTCAAATAAAATATACATTATGTTTATTTTCTATAGTATCTTTTAATAAGTGTGTTTTTGTTTCTCTTTAGTCTGTAATGGATGGTGAGCAGTCTTTGAGTGTCCGTCTGTTATCAAACTCCTGCTTCTCATTTCCTTACGCATCTCCGGCTCTCAGTCTTGCCACATCCTCACGTTTCTGCGCCAAAGGCGGCGGCGTGTCAAGATACACTCTGCTGGAAGATGTAGTCCAAAACCTTCCTCTATGGAGCTCATTAATTCAGTTTTCTTGCATATTTGCATCAACAGTGTCTTGTAAATGTTGTTATATTTATTTCTCATTGAGCATAAAGCGGTCGCTAGAGACGAACCGTCTGTCTGTGGATTGGATTGAATTCAAGGTTAATAATGTTGTATTTGAACATCATTGCATGTCGTATTTCTCAGATATTGAAACATTAAGTCAGCGTGTGCATGTGAAATCCATTTTTGGAGTACTTTTACAGGAAACCTCGGAATTATGAACATCAATATTGCTGGGATGTACATGTTTTTACTGGAATCCCTTAATCAAGGTAATTTTGGGGAAAATAAATTAATCTAATTTTCTCTGTTGCTTTGTGCAAAATATAATCATTAATGACCAATAATGGCATTATTCTGAAATCATACCATATTACTGATTCCAACTGAATATATTTATCACTTTACTGCAGATTTATGCATGGCAGAAACTTTCAAACGTATTTATGATAGATGAGCTGCAGCTAACAAGACTTTTGGGTTGTGTGGTTGCTAGGTCATCATCACTAAGGTGATCTGACTGGTTGTTAAGGTCAGCTGACAGGTTGCTAGGTGGTTGCTAGGGTGTTCTGGTCATTGCTAAGTGCTTATTCTGGTTGTTAGGTGTTAATTCTGGCTAGGTGGTTGCTGGAGTGTTCTGACAGTTGCTGGGTGGTTGTTGTTAGGGTGCTCTTGCTGGTTGCTAGGTGTTTTTAGGCTGTTCTGGTGGTTGCTAGGTAGTTACTAGGGTGTTCTAGGGTGGTTGCTAGTGTGTTGGCTAGGTAGTTGCTAGGGTGTTCTGCTGGTTGCTGGGTGGTTTTTGTTAGGGTGTTTTTATGGTGTTCTGGCTGGTTGCTAAGTAGTTATTAGGGTGTTTCTATCGGTTTCTAGGTGCTCACTAGGGTATTCTGGCTAGGTGGCTCTAGGTGTTCTGACATTTCCTGGGAAGTTTTTGTTAAGGTGTTCTTGCTGGTTGCTAGGTATTTATTAGGGTGTTCTGCGAGATTCCTACTGGTTTCTAGGTGGTTGCTAGGGTTTTCTGATGGCTGCTGGGAGATTTTTTGTTAGGGTATTATTGCTGGTTGCTAAGAGTGTTCTAGCCATTGTTCAGTGTTGTTTTGTAAGGTGTTCTTTCTGGTTGCTAGATATTTATTGAGGTGTTCTGGGTGGTTTCTAGGTAGTTGCTAGGGTGTTCCTAGTGGTTGCTAGGGTATTTTTGCTAGGTTGCTGGGTGTTTTTTGTTAGGGGGTTTTTGCTGGTTACTAGGTGTTTTAGGGTGTTCTGGGTGGTTGCTAGGTAGTTACTAGGGTGTTCTGGGTGGATGCTAGGTCAAGTCAAGTCAAGTCACCTTTATTTATATAGCACTTTTAACAATGCAGATTGTGTCAAAGCAACTGCACAGTATTTAAACAGCACAATAGTGTGTAAGTAACGCATTATTGTAAATAATCAGTTTTCAGTTAAAGGCAGTTCATCAATGAATTCAGTGATATCATCATCCAGTTCAGTTCAAATAGTATACGATATTGCTGGAAATCGCTAGGTGGATGCTGGGGTGTTCTGGTTTGGTAAGGTGTTCTTTCTGTTTGCTGGTGTTTATTAGGGTGTCCTGGGTGGTTGCTAGGTAGTTATTGGGGTATTCTAGGTGGTTTCTAGGTGGATTGTCACGGATGTCTGCAGAGGCTCGGACAGGTTTGTTTGTTTATGCATTTAATTAAATTTGGTTATAGTAAAGAACACACAATAACATTATTTTGGTTTCATAAGCTTTATTTAAACTTTCGTTCGGAGTTAAGTGCGCACACTCTTTAACGAGTAGTTTATTTAATCTTACCATTTCTTTGTTTGTTTGGTATGCCCGAGTCTCGCAAGTTGGTGTACCGTCAAAAGGGGTTCGACCGGAAACTTCGGACGTATATATACAGTTCCATCCAATGATTCGGCCACAACTATTCAAGTTTCTGCTGAGGGGGACTCCAAGGACCGTTTCTCTTATTTTATGTGTACTTATAAGAAGTAAAATTAGGAAGTAAAATTATTATTGTTATACGTTATTTGAAGTGTTATTTGTTTGTGTATATTTGATGTTTTCACATTTGTTTAGTAGTTTAATGGCCATTATGTGTATGTGTTTCCCCTTTATGTTGTTAATTGGTGCTGGTCACCAATATATAAGTTTGTTAGCTATCTCTGTAGTGAATGTGTTGTTCTTTGTGAGAGCAGGTCCTGTGGTTCTTAGACCTCTGTATTTTAAGAGGCAAATACAGTGGCCCAGTTTATTGTAAAGTTTTGTTATTTGTCATTTTTCTTTATATTTTTGATTCATTTTCTCTGAGTAATGTTAGTAAGATTTCGTTGTAATCGTACATGGAGAAAATAAATCCTTAAGCATTTGCAGTGGTCCGCTGCCTCTGTGATTTTTTTTCCCTTTTGCTGGTCACATCTACCACATGGATGCTAGGGTGTTCTCGAGGTTGCTCGGTGGTTTGTTGTAAGGGTGTTCTTGCTGTTTGCTGTGTGTTTTCAGGGTGTTTTGGGTGGTTGCTAGTGTGTTCTGGTTATTGCTAGGCGTGTTTTTTGTAAGGGGTTCTTTCTGGTTACTAGGGTATTCTGACTAGGTGGTTGCTAGGGTGTTCTGACCCTAAGGAGTTCTTGCTGGTTGCTATGTGTTTTTAGGGTGTTCTGGGTGGTTGCTAGTGTGTTCTGGCTAGGTGGTTGCTAGGGTGTTCGGGTGGTTGCTAGGTAGGTTTTGTTAGGGTGTTCTTGCTTTTTGGTAGGTGTTTTTAGGGTGTTCTGGGTGGTTGCTAGGGTGTTCTGGTGGTTGCTAGTTGGGTTTTGGTAGGGTGTTCTTTCTTGTTGCTAAGTACTTACTAGAGTGTTCTAGATAGGTGATTGCTGAGTTGTTGTGGTGGTTTCTGGGTGGTTTTTGGTAAGGTTGTTTCATGTTGCTAGGTGTTTATTAGGGAGTTCTGAGAGGTTGCTATTGTGTTTTGGCTGGTTGCTACAGGTGGGTAGTTGTCAGTGAACATGAATTAATTTTATTATAATTAATTTAATTTAATCATTGTTCTGAAATAATATAACCAATTACTAACTGATTTCAAATAAAATGTTATTTTACTCTAGATTTATATCAGAAACTTTGAAATATATTTAAAATAGATGATCTGTGGTTAATAAGAATTTTTGGTTCTATGAGAAGAATAGATTGTCAGCTGTAGAAGTTGCTATCAAATGTTGATGGCTGTGAAAGTCAGCATAACTCATGGCGGCATTCATGTGCAATAGTGTGTGTGTGTGTGTGTGTGTGTGTGTGTGTGTGTGTGTGTGTGTGTGTGTGTGTGTGTACCTGGTATTCATCACGTTATGGGGACCAAATGTCCCCACAAGGATAGTAATACCAGTAAATTTTGACCTTGTTGGGACATTTCTTAGGTCCCCATGAGGAAACAGGCTTATAAATCATGCCCAATTAGTTTTTTTGAGGAAGTAAAAGTGTGCATCTCCTGTGAGGGCTAGGTTTAGGTGTAGGGTAGGTGTAGGGTGATAAAAAGTACGGTTTGTACAGTATAAAAACCATTACGCCTATGGAATGTCCCCATAAAACATGTAAACCCAACATGTGTGTGTGTGTGTGTGTGTGTGTGTGTGTGTGTGTGTGTGTGTGTGTGTGTGTGTGTGTGTGTGTGTGTGTGTGTGTGTGTGTGTGTGTGTGTGTGTGTCATCTTTAGCTGCACTATGTCTACTCATCCATTCAAACTGCACTAAATGGTGCCTGAGGCAGATCTCTAGTTGTCTCCTCCCACACACAGCGCTCCAGGCAGCGGCAGGCCAAACTGGGCCGAATGCACACCTGTACATCAGACTTTTACAGGACACTCCAAACCACCAGAAGCCAGAGTCTGAACGTCTGCCTTCAGAAGAGCTTCAAGGTGAAGTTTAAAGCATCTCTCAGTGATCTAGTGTGAGATTTTCCTCAGCTAATATCTGCTAAGCTGTCTAGACTAGTAAACGTCTGTACTGAGAGCATAAACCTGCGTTTTAGTGTAAAAACACTGAAATGCACAGCGTGTTTCTCTTTATCTTCTAGCTCTTTCTGTTGCTACACCCTCATCCCATGTGTCAGAAAATCAATCAGCAAGTTTCACACGAAGTGCTCGTCGTACATCCATCCTGAACTGAGGGGCTTCTGAATAATTCACTGTAACTCGTGACCCTCCAGCCCAGGCCGAAGTGCATTGACACGTCCTGATCCAGACTGAAACGCCAAAGGCACCATGCTGCTAGTGTGTTCTGGGGGTTGCTAAGTGTTTTTTATTTATTTTTTTGGTAGGCTGTTCTGGCTAGTTGTTCTGCGTAGTTGGTAGGTGATAAATAGTGTGTTTCTGCTTGTTGCTAGGTGTTTATTATGGTATTCTAGGGGTTGCTAGGTAGTTACTATGGTGTTCTGGGTGGTTGCTAGGGTGTTCTGGCTTGGTCGTTGCTAGGGTGTTACGACTAGGTGGTTTTTTTGTTAGGGTGTTCTGGCTGGTTGCTAGGTGTTAATCAGGGTGTTCAGGGTGGTTGCTAGAAGGTTGCTGGGTTTTTTCAGAAGGGTTTTCTTGCTGGTTGATTGAGGTTGAGGTGTTTCTTAGGGTGTTCCAGGTAATTGCTAGGTAGTTACAAGAGTGTTCTGGCTGGATGCTAGGGTGTTACTAGGGTGTCCTGGGTGGTTGCTATGGTGTTCTGGCTAGGTGTTTGCTAGGGCATTCATTCTGGTTGCTAGGTGTTTATTAAGGTGTCCCAGGTGGTTGCTAGGTAATTGCTAGGGTGTTTTTTTTTTCTAGTTGGGTGTTCTGGCAGGTTACTCGGGTGTTACTAGGGTGTCCTGGATGGTTGCTATGGTGTTCTGGCTAGATGGTTTTTGATAGGGTGTTCTTTCTGGTTGCTAGGTGTTTATCAAGGTGTTCTAGGTGGTTGCTAGATGTTTTTGGTAGGGTGTTTTTGCTGGTTGATAAGTGTTTCTTAGGGTGTTCCAGGTGGTTTCTAGGTAGTTAGTAGGGTGTTTTGGCTGGTTGCTACAGTGTTCTATCTAAGTGGTTTCTGGGTGGTTTTGTCTGGTTGCTAGGTAGTAGGTAGGGTGTTATGGCTGGTTGCTTCTGTGTTCTGGCTTAGTGGTTGCTAGGTAGTTTTGCCTGGTTGCTAGGTAGTTACTATTGTGTTCTGGGTGGATGCATGGGTGTTTTGGCTTGTTGCTATGGTGCTCTGGCTAAGTGGTTGCTGGGTGGTTTTGTTTGGTTGCTAGGTAGTTAGTAGGGTATTTTGAGTGGTTGCTAGGATGTTCTGCTCAATTGTGACTAGGAAAGTTCTGGATGGTTGCTAGATGGTTACTAGGCTGTTCTGGGTGGTTCCTAAGGTGTTCTGGCTAAGTGGCTGCTAGGTAGTTTTGTCTGGTTGCTAGGTAGTTACTAAGGTGTTTGAGTGGATGCCTGAGTGTTTTGGCTGGTTGCTAGGGTGTTCTGGCTAAGTGGTTGCTGGATGGTTTTGTCTAGTTGCTAGGTAGTTAGAAGGGTATTTTGAGTTGTTGCTGGGGTGGTCTGCTCGGTTGTTACTAGGTCGATCCTGGGTGGTTGCTAGGTGCTTACTGGGTTGTTCTAGGTGGTTCCTAAGGTGTTCTAGCAAAGTTGTTGCTAGGGTGTTCTGGCTGGTTGCTAGGTATTTTCTTACTGTCTCAAGTGAAATGAGTCACTGATCCTTTAGTGTTATATTGCTTTCTAAAAGCACACTTCTCATCCAGCTGAGTTGAAATATTATTCATGCCTATAGCACAAACATTTAAAGCTTTTATGTTTTAAACATTTAGAGTTAGAGGTGTTTATATTAAAATATTGTGCTTTAAACTTGTATGCACATCACAATTTACTGCATTAAGACATCCAGTCACATTCAGTTGTTTGATATTAATATAGTCGATTGTGCACAGTTTCTTTCCCAAACGCAGTGTGTGTAGCCCATTAGAACGTGCAGCAGTCGGATCTCTCATTACAGTATACGAGGCCTCTGGGAGCCGTGATGGAGGTAGATTGAAACTCACAGCGGGATCGTTCCATGTGCTGTTGTTTCCTCTTAAGGGGCAGCACGGCCCCTCTGTGAGCTCTTACAGCGCTTCAGCTTAAAGCTATGCTGCAAACACAACTGTTCTGAGGCAGGTGTTCACTGGCAAAGAATCAACTCAGTAGTGCTCATGGACCAGACTGGAGGACCATGGGAAAAGCAGCGCCTTCGACTGCGGTGACGTCAGATCGAGCGCGTCTCCATACGGGAACGCTCTGATCGGCAGCAATGTCAATACAGCTGGATGAAGCCAGTGTGTGTGTGGCCCTGAGTGGAGGACATCTGTGCCTGTCCCGTCCACATCCTCACACACATGCATATAGTGTTATAAGTGCATCACAATGTTAAATACTCTGTGTTAGTATCTGTGCTTGTGTTTGGCACATCTGTTCCGAAACACAATGACCTGTCTGCCGTCTACATAGGCAGGTGCCTTGTAAGGCAACATTTTGACTGTCATAGAACCTTGTAAGTAGAACACACTACATCAGCAACAACAGCTCACTTCACATAAATAGCAATCACATGGCAAATAACATTTCAGTCCAACAGAGTTTGACTTACTAAATAAAAACAATGCAATAACTCTAATAAATATACATAGTGCACAGAAATAGGTATTTTAATTTTTTTATTTAGAGAAAATTATTTTTTTAATTAAAATTTCCAAAAAATTTAAATTTTAAAATTATTTATTTTATATAGTAAAAAGAATTGTATAATATTTATATGTACTGTGTATATCATAAATACTTACATACTATTAACATATAATACTATATTGTATATTATACAATTCTTTGTTTGTATATAAATATTATACTAATTTCTAAATTAATTTAAATTACTATATATTAACCTTCAAATGAATGTATGACATTTACAATAGACTGCTATATACTACTTGCAAAGCTACCGTTTGCCAAATCAAGTTTTCTTAAAAGGCAGCATATTGTTGGTGCTATACTTTTTGTTATAGCCTTTGTGATGTTAGTGTTACTTATGATGCCCTATAATGCTGTCTAGTTAGGCATCTCACTAGGTTGTGTGTGTGTGTGTGTGTGTGTGTGTGTGTGTGTGTGTGTGTGTGTGTGTGTGTGTGTGTGTGTGTGAGGGCAAAGTGCTTTGCTCTGTCACTTGGCTGTGCTGCTAAACGATATGTCAGAAAATCAATTAATTACTTTTAAGCAGCAGTTAACGGTATCCACACAATACAGCCGCATGAATTATTAAAGAAGACGAAAGCTGAGTTATTTTCCCCTCTCTCTCCCTTAACTAACCTCCCATACAGTACAGAAGAGAAACAGCAGAGACAAAATAGAGAGATGCAGAGAGAACAATTGAAAAAATCAGAAGCAGGAGGGAAAATAAGCAAATTGAGACATTTGAAAAATGTTGAACATTCCAATGTTGCTATGCAGTTGCTAAGGTGTTCTGAGATGTTTTTAGAATGTTGCAAAAATGAAACATTAACTATTATTTTTATTTTAGTTATCATTATTATTACCTAATTATTTTAGGATCTGTTTTCATCATACACCTTATACTGTTTGCTAAATTTGTATATAATCATAATTTGGTTGAATTCCTCATTTTATATTGAATGAATAATTTTATATAAATTTATATTATGATTTTCTATTAATATGAAATTTTGAATTAATTTAAACTGATAATTGATTTGTACATTTTTCCAGTGAATTTACCAAAAAAATAAATAAATAATGGATTTAAAAAAAATTAAATGTGATTTCCTTCAGTAAGCCATGCATTGCAGTATGTTCAGCTCCTGATGCGTTTGGTCAGTAGTTTTGGCAGCATTGATTGTTGGGCCCCAGGAAGCGATTATTGATCCTGTGTGCCCAGCAGCGCTGGCCCCGGGGTGGCCCGCCTCCTGGGGCCCGTAGGGGACAGACTGCCTGTGGGCAGTGGGGAAAACGACATCTAAATCTGTGCCGTCTCCCGGTAGTGTGTGGAATTGAAAGGCTATATAGATGTGTATTTTTCTAGAGTTGGCTAGACAGCCATGTGGTCTGCTGAAGTCGTTGTGTCCTTCCATCTATGTGGTATCAGCGGTGACAGGGCCTGTCAAACACAGCCCAGTCCTGATGTTACGACCGGCACGACTTACTGTGGCTTACCAACCTTTTCCTGCTACCCACCCGACAGCCAAAGTCCTCCGAACCCTTTGAAACTCGATCTGTGGTCTGAATTGAGTCTCTGCCAGTGTGAGTTTGAAATCTCTGATGCCAGCTTTCATATGGAGACCAAAATAGACATAGACACCAATCAGCAACCGCTAAGGCCACTTACAGATCCACCATTCACTACATAGGCTGCACCCTAACTGTGGATTAAACAGTGGAGCAGTACACGAGAAGCAACGTCAAGGTCATGGGTCAAGCATTTGCTTTTATGCAGAAGTCATGGGTGTGATTCACAGGTAATGCATAAACTGATGCACATTGAATGGAATAAAAGTGTCTGCCAATTGCATTCAAATGTATGCATTTGACAGGCTTAGCATTAAAATACAGTATACTTTTTATCAGTTCATGCATGATTTTGGTATTGTGTATAATGTAAATGCCTAGAGTTGTTATTAGATGATTATAAGCTAATGAAATATGCATCAATAACCAAACTTATGAATAAATGAGCTTTCCATTGATGTATGGTTTGCTAGGATAGGACAATATTTGGCTGAGATACAACTATTTGAATATCTGGAATCTGAAGGTGCAAAAAATCTAAATATTGAGAAATTGCCTTTAAAGTTGTCCAAATGTAACAAGTTCTTAGCAATGCATATTACTAATCGAAAATTAAGTTCTGATATATTTACGGTAGGAAGTTTACAAAATATATTCAATGAAACGTGATCTTCACTTATATGTAGCTATAATGTGTTTTTGGCTATTGCTAGAAATATACCCGTGCTATTTAAGGTTTTGTGGTCCAGTGTCACATATAAAAACATAACACAGCTTTTTGATGAAATAGTCAATGTTTAATTAGATTAAATTATTATTATGAATATGTTATTTCATTCCACCATTCAAAATGTTTATGTTGGTAAGATTTTTTTTGTATGTTCTTAAAATAAGCATAATTTTTTTTGATCACCAAGGCCGCATTTATTTGTTCAAAATACAGTAAAAACGGTAAAATTGTGAAATATTATTTCAATTTAAAGTAACTGTTTTCTATGCGGATAAATAGTAAAATGTAATTTATTCCTGTGATCAAAGCTGAATTTTCAGCATCAATACTCCAGTCTTCAGTGTCACATGATCCTTCAGAAATAATTCTAAAAACATTTCTGATTATTGTCAATATTGAAATCAGTTGTGCTGCCGAATATTTTTGTGATACATTTTATTTTTCAGGATACTTTGATGTATAGAAAGTTCAAAAGAACTTCTATTTATTTGAAATAGAAATTTTGTAACATTATATAATGTTACTTTTTGGCAAATTGAATGCATCCTTGCTGAATAAAAGTTCTTTTTTTACTTATAGAGATTTAAGGAACCCAGAAACCAAAGCACTGATCTAAAGAACGTATAATGTGTCGTCAACAACCTTTCAAAACAAGCACATTTAGAAATAAAAGTCAAAAATGTATCTGTTTTGCCTTTTTGCCTTCTATATCCACAAGTTCTTCTTTGCAGACTTCACCTGCTCTCTCATGCGTATTTTCACCATTTTCACTGCAGAAAGCCAGAGATGGGGGGAAATCAGTGGCTAAATGAAATTAGCAGGTTAGAAGTGCCCCGGGGCAGTGAGATGGGTCTCCTGAGGCCATGCTTACTGATGGGATATATTAGTCATGACTGCATGTCAACTTTTCCTCCGTCGCCTCTTCTCTTAATCTGTGTTTTGTGTAATATGGAGCAGGGCGGTGGGAGACGTGAGGGTATAAATGCCGCGAGGTGTAGGAGGGAATCCGTATTTCCAATCCTGGATTGAATCAGAACAGCTCGAAATGAATTCAGGCCCCTTCAAAGCGTCCGGACCGCTCTCTTGGGCCATGTACTTCATGAGGAAGGGCCGAAACAGCAACGCACTCTTTGGTAAAGACAAAACTCTGTGGTATTTGTCACACTTTCGTTCTCCATGAATCACATCATCCATCGTTTTTTTTTTTTTTTTTTCTGCTCTGTAGTTTCTCTTGTATTATCTCTTTAGAATGTGAAAGAGGAACTGTTGAAATAGGGAACAACAACTTCATGTACCTTCATTATGTGTGTGTGTTTATGCACCATCAGGCCTTTGTTTTTCAAGATTTTCTCAACTGGTTAATGCTTATTTTTACCTAGCAACAATATGTGGACATTAATGATGATAGTCTGATAAATATCAAATGACAGCTGAAATATGATGTATTAAAACACAATAACAGCTGCCCTATGGAAATGCTTTTTTTTTTTTATTATAATAGCTGTATTAAGTTTAGAGGAAATATTTGTGAGGGAAGAAACCGCTTGTATTAAAGTGTTCGCTGTGCTCGGGTAGAATTATATTTTATTCAGCGTGTGCTTCCTCCATGGCTCGGCCGAACATGATCAGATATTTGTAACCCTGCAACGCTTGTCAATATATTTTATAGCCGACTACAAGCGCTATTGATTGCTCAACTTTCGGAGATCAGATTACTCTAAATCAGTAAAACACAAGACCGAGATCCTGCACATCCAAGACCTGCGGTGCCTTCGTGCTAGAAAATCATTTATGATTGGCGTGCATGTTATATTATTTTCCCTGGAATTGATCTTTCCTTTCAGATTCAGCCGTTATCTCTGCTTTATTTGGTTGCTTTGACTATACTGAGCTAAAATTATATCTGGAATTATTATTTAGCCTATATATTATAATTTTTATATTATAATATATAGAATTATTTTGAATATTATATACTTAATTATTTGATTTAGTGCAAAAGTTTTTGGAAATGCATCTTGTTCTTCACTAGAAATCAATCTATGAAAATCTGTTTTGACATTTAAACTTAAACAAGAAGCCGCTTTATTTTTAGATGAGCTGAAATGCATTATATTTATTTACAATAAGATAAAATTCAAAGCTAAAATAAAAAGACTGACTCTAGTATACTCTCTGTAATAATCAGGATGGCTTGTATAGAGGCTGTTTTCGTTACTGTGACTGATATCAGGATTTGCATTTTGTTTTGTGTTTCATTTTCAGAAAAGACAACAAGGAAGACGAGACTTGAATAACACGCATTTAATAAAACAGCGCTTTACATTTTAACAAATGAATCAGGCCCTGTAACCAGAAGAGAACAAGATCTTTTAGTTCTCTGTGTTATTGTTGTGAATGACTCGGCACAGTTTGATATGACTAATGCAGCTTTATCTTAAGAATTTGTCATGTTTGCAGCTGTACAGCCAAATGATTCTCAAACATTGTTAAACAATTCAGCTTTTTATTAAAACTTTCGAAGAGAATAAATGAATTTAACATGATCTAATATCAAGCGCAGCCAAATATGTACTTAAAAAGATGGATGTAACAGTGGATTCGCCCTCAAATGTGATTCTTGATGATGCCATATTCACTGGAGTATTACATTTACTCTAATTAGCCAGACTATGCACTGTATGTAGGCCTCCCATCCCATGTTTATTCTGAACTGGAAAAGTGCATTTCTTAAAGTGTCAAGCTAATTTTTATGCACTTTCTTTAAAGATTTGACAGTCTTTTGTGGCGGCATTCACATTCTGTTCATTCTACTGAGAGATGACGAAACATTTCTGTGTTACTTGCCATTTCCACTTCATGCATTCAGTCTGAGGATCTAACAGACTCCATATGGTGCATGTAGATCGTCTGCTGCCCCCTTTTGGCTACAAAACGCAGATTAGATCATTACCCAGTCGCTTTCCATCAGGCTGTCATTCTTCTACTTTTTCTATGTATCTCACTCTAAATAAGACTCTAGATTTTGGACTGTTTTGACTGGAATTTACATTTTTTGCTTTTTGTTACTTTAATTTATTGCACTGTTTTCTGGGCTGAATTTGTGTCAGCAAATTTTTTGATGTTCCACATCAGTCACATTAGTTTCCTTTTGCTTTGGAGCTTGCCTTCTTGTTCTGCTGATATCATGTTCCTTCTAGCACAAAACAAACTTACATTTTCATCTATTACATGTGCTACTTAATCTTTTAAAAAATTGTTTATATGACTTCTGGAAACAACTGATTAGATTCAAGCTGTTTACAAGATTACAAGCTGTTTTTGTTTTAGTTTACCCTGCATTTGAGCTGCCATTTGATAAGCAACTTAAATCCAAACAATTCAACAGTGAATCAACCATTTGACGAGAGCGCGCGTCGAACCACGCGCGAGGAATTCCATTGACTGCTCAGATCCATTTTTCCCCCCGGTTCGGACGGTCTTCTGATTGGTCGAGCCCGTCGAGGTCTGTCATCGCTGACCAATGAGAGCGTTCCGGGAGGAAGGCTTATGCAAATGAGCTCTCTTGGCCGGCGTTCCTGCGCTGCCCATTGCCAGTAAAAGCGCGTCGCTGCCGGGAGATTCATTCACAACGCATCATCCTTCCCACTGCGAGAGCGCGTCCTGGATTCGGGAAGAACACTTTCTCTTCTACAGCTTTATACAGTGTTACAGACTTGAGTGAATGTACTTTTTTAGACAGTTAAAGACTGAAAGCGAAAGCGTTGGCGTCAGGTGCGCGGTTTGCAAGGTGCGCGACTTTACGCGCACTTTCTAAAGGATACGCGAGCGCAAGATCATCCTCTTTTGATGACTCCTGCTGAAAGAGGAACATAAACTGACTAGAGTTCAGTTCAGTCTGAACGGCAGGGTTTCCACCTCACCAAACGGATAGTAAGACGCACGAACTTTCCAACCTTGAGCTCGTACCCTTGTTCCGTGCGCGTCCGAATCAGCTGCTCGTCTGGAGCCCTGGAGCCTCATCCTGACTGAGAGGGTGTTCAAAAGATACCAAATGGTTTTTCTTTGGGACGCCAAATACGGTAAGAGCGATTCTCAGCTCTGCGTAACGGCGGTTTCACGAGTCTATTTTTACGCGTCATGTTTCATGATGTCTGAATGTTCAGAGCTGTTAATAATCACTGAAACATTTAACCTTAAGCGAAATCGTCATGGTAATGTGACATTCCCAGTCAAAAACAGTGCAGATATTCTCTCTCTCAACTTCAAAGCCGTTGAAAATGATGAAAATAATATAAGAATGCAAAGGGATTCAGCAAGCAGTATTTTCAAACAAAATAGCATTGCATTAAAATTAGAAGTCAATCAGCAAAATGAGAAAATAAGTAAATGTTAATATAAAATATAACTGATAGAAGTGCATTAAAATGTAAATAACTTAGTAACTTTTTAAACACGTGAATTGACATTTTGATATTTATAGTCAGAGTTTAAGTAGTGTTAACTGTCCAAAAGAATGTTATATGAATATAAATGCCAAATGAGAAAAAATAAATAAATAACATAGATGACCTCCATAGACCCTCATTACAGACATGTCTTTTTTTCAGTATTGCATTTTGACCGTTTTTATATTCGTAAGGAATCATCTTGATGTTCAGGTATGATATTACATGATATGTTAGTTTTTTTATATGATGGAACAATTATTATATTCGAGTATGATTATGAAAATTACTTTTGTAAATCAGAAAGTGTGTAGAAAATGTATAAAACCCAACTTAAATATAAATATGTTTTTAAAAGCATGACAGATGTTTGTAGAGCAAAAGAAGAAGTGTTTTAATCATTCCACATACAGTGCCGCAAGTCTTTGCATTGTCATTGTTTTCAAAGTCTCATATGTCTGGACTTTGTGTTTAAGTGTATGGCTTCCGAGTTTGTGCTTTTTTGTGCATTCTGTCTGCAAATGCCAATCTGTGTTTTCTACATCTCGTCTCACTCACCCCAAACACCCATAATCAAACTCCAGTTTTAGCCTGCATGTAGCGACTGTGTCTGTGTTTATATTGGGCGGTGAGTTTGGAGAGAGCGCAGTGGCTCACTGTGCGCAGCATTGTAACGTGTGTAACCGCACTCATGTGGCATCGATTGTGGTTAGTCGAATGACCGCGAGCTGCGGCGCTGTCTGCCGGTTTGAATGCTTTCTTGCGCCTGTGAGGCACTGCTGCTGCACAGGCTTCGGCATTAAAGTCAACCGGGTGTTACGGCACCAGAAGTTGTCTGGAGAAAGTGTTTTTAAAAATGTTGTGCTTTTTGGGCCTGAAAACAGAGCATACACTGAGCATAGCTGCAGAAAATGAGATATTGTGCAGAAAATGGATTCACATGATGTAAAAAAGGGAAGCCGTGCATTATGGTGATTTTACCATGCTTAATTAGTGGTTTTAGCACAATGCAAAGTAAAATCACTAAAAATGTATGTCAAAAGTGTATTGTTGCTTTTATATAAGATACCAATGTTTAATAAACAATCAGTTTTATACTAGAAATGATTATTTTGCTTAGTAATGCAATGCTTAGTAATCTCATATTTACTTTTTGCTAAATATAATATTTATATTGTAACATTTTTACACTTTTATTACTGTGGCTGTGCATTACAATGATTTTACTGTGTTTAAGTAGTGTTTGTAATGTGGTCCAAATCAAAGTCAAATTACTGAAGACTGAAGTAATGATGCTGAAAATTTCAGCTTTGCATAACAGCAATAAATTACATTTTACAATAGATTCACATCTTTTCAAAACCGTTATTTCATCAAATAAATGCAGACTCGGTGAGCATAAAAGACTTTCAAAAACATTTTGAAATCTTCTTTATATTTACTTTTTGCAAAAGTGATATATTGTAAAATTAGTACGCATTACAGTGATTTTACTATGTTTAAGTAGTGTTTTGCACTCTAAATCAAAGTAAAATTACTGTAATACAAGGCCAAAAGTGTCTTACTACCTTTAAGAAACCAATGTTTAATAAATAACACATTTTAAGGTAAATGTTTTTTATGCTTTTTTGCACTTTTCTTATTGTGACCATGCATTATGGTGATTTTGTTGTGTTTTTTAGTCCAAATCAATTTAAAATCACTGTAATACAGACAGAAAGTGTCTTATTGGTTTTATTTGATACCAGTGCTTAATAAATAATTATGCAACACCAGCTTGGTGCATTGATATAGATGTGTGGTCACAGGTGTGCACAGGTAGGCCAGATCGTCAATAGCATCAGTTGTTGCTCATTTAATCTCATTTTTGACCTGTAGTTTACAAAATATATATATTTACTTTTGGAGTAAAAGGCCTAATGCACGTTTGTGTTTCAGAACCTGCGCCTGGGCGACGCTTCACGCCTCCCTCGACCACCCTGAGCTCGGGGAAGATGAACGAGGGGTTGCCCCTGGGGGCTCAGGAGAGCAGCGGCGCCGCCCTGGTGGGCAAACTGCGCATGGCTGACCGGAGCATGGTGGAGGTGCTTTCCGACCACCCAGGAGAGCTGGTGCGCACCGACAGCCCCAACTTCCTCTGCTCCGTCCTGCCAACACACTGGCGCTGCAACAAGACGCTGCCCATCGCCTTCAAGGTACCTGACCGCTGACCACTGGTTATCTTTGAATGACATCTTATGGTTTAGTAATATTGGGCAATATGAAGAAGTATGCATGCTTTTAATATCTTGCTATCTCACATAGGCCTTCTTAATGCACATCCTTAATTAAGCTAATGATTTGGCGGGAAGCGTCAGTAATTGTTGTTAATCTCCTGTGGTCATGGATGACTGCAACGTCTTTCATCATCATCATCTTCCGCTTTTGGCAAATGACGGTAAAAATGCGAACCACCCAGTCTTGCCAAAACCAGAACGCAGTGCTGTGAGGCATATGTGCGCTCTGAAACAAAAGAGCTGAAGAATGCGCTGACATTTACAGTTAATATGCAAACAACCTGCTCATTTAGTTTAGATGTGGAGATATTGCGCAAGTGGACGTGACGCAGGACAGTAAAGAGGATTTGAATAGTTGTTTGGTTTTCATTTTCACTCTCTGTCCAATGTTTTTGATCTTTTGTTAAGTTTAATAATAGATAATAGTATATACACAGTAGTGGTTAAAAGTTTGTGATCAGTAAACGTAAAAGGGTGTAAGCATAAAAACAACAAGTTTAATACTGCTTTAAATTGTTGTTTTTCCCAAAAAAATATGAAAAAGTTTTCTGTTTAATTTCATTGCATTTTTTTTTTTTTTTTTTTTTTTGAGCAAAAAATAAATATCATACATGTTTCCCTAATTTACAGACGACACCCACTAAAATGTAATTCAGTGTAACAGTCTTGTCAGGCATATTCACAACAAAAATCAATTTATGACATATTAAAAGATGTATTACGTTCACCCCAAATACTACACAGTTAAATGTGCCTATCCTTACAACACTATCAAATTTTATATGCTCCCTTATTCTTTTATATATTTTAATATATTTACAAGTCAGAATAAGCATGTTGTTTGAATTTTTCCATAAATATTGTTACACTGAATGACAACGTAATATTATTTCAACCAATTTTTGACATTTTATTCTCCAAAAACTTATCTTGAAACCTTAAAAGTAGACACTTTATTTAATTGAATGTGCTTTCTATGGACGTTCGCTTTTGTAAATTTCTTTTGACGTGGACATCCTAACGTCTTTGACTCATGTGTATATATCTCTCAAAGCTGAATAAATAAGCTTTTCATTGATGTATAGTTTGTTATGATATGACAATATTTGGCCAATCTACAATCTGAGGGTGCAAAAAAATCAAAACATTGCGAAAATCGCCTTTAAAATTGTCCAAATGAAGTTCTTAGCAATGCATATTACTAATCAAAAATTAAGTTTTGATATATTCACGGTAGGAAATTTACAAAACATTTTCATGGAACATCATCTTTACGTAATATCCTAATCATTTTTGGCATAAAAGAAAAATTTATAATTTTGACCCATTACAATGTATTTTTGGCTATTGCTACAAAGACTGGTTTTGTGGTCCAGGGTCACAAATATTAAGTCAATGAAACTGTTTTGTTTTTAATATTCAGTTTTGACTGGTTTACACCTATCTAACAGATATTCATCGGTTAACAGGTGGTCGCACTCGGTGACATCCCAGACGGCACGCTGGTCACAGTGATGGCTGGTAACGATGAGAACTACTCTGCTGAACTTCGCAATGCAACAGCCGCCATCAAGAACCAAGTGGCCCGTTTTAACGACCTGCGTTTCGTCGGCCGCAGCGGACGAGGTAAAAATGCTTAAATATATAACAAAATGCACTCCTCGCCTAGACATACACACGTTTGAGAAGGAAACAGTTGATGCAGACTCACCGCTGAGCCGTGACGGAGATATTTTAATGCGCGTGTACATGCTTGGTTAAATGTGTATGCGTTCCCATGTGTTTCTATATAGCGCTCACACACGTCCACACAGACCGTTACCTGTCGCTTCCACTTCCTGTGGCACGTGCCCAGTGCGGTCAAATAGTGCAGATCTAATCTATTTAAATCACAACCCTTTATGTACACCTGCTAGTCATCCAGCCCTTTGTACCAAAGTGGTAGCAGATCCATTTTTGTGGGCTGTATTTTAGATATTTATGTTTTTTTCATGCACCTGTCAAGTATGAGATTTTGGGCTTTTTGCTGTTTCATAAAGTGTTTTTTCAGACTAGTGGAAAGAAAACACATAAAAGACACCGTGTAAAGCGTTTCTTTTATAGCACTTTATCTATTTGTGTCAATAGATATCAATCACAATCCATATTTTTAAAGCCTGTCTTATTTCACTTACACTGAGCCATAAATCTCCACTTACACACATTAACTTTACATTTTTATTCCTGTCTTTATTCTAAAGGTTTTTACAGAGGGATTTGTTCATATATAATTTGCTTGATTTTATACATTTTATTCCCCCCAAAATGGTAAAAAAAATACTGTTTTCTGTCTGTTCAACCCAAAATCCCCTCGGTACAAACATTTGACTCTTAGATGTCAATAAAATTAAACAAGAATTTTAAGTTGACTTCATCCAGTGTTTAGATTTTTGTACTAGAAATGTACGCAATTTAGTGCATATTTCATTAAATATTGCCTCATTTGCATATGTAAACCTAACATTTTAGAAAACGTACAAATAATGTTTGCAATTGTCAACGTAATCAATTAACTGGGTTAACTTCACCTAGTCAACAGAATGACTGGCTTCTGGGAAAACGAGGGGTCCCGCAGGGCTCTATTCAAGGCCCGATTTCGCTGATATAGCCCTCGACGTTAACACCACCGCTTTTAACCTACATGTCCGGGCCTGCGATAAATATACGAATGCATACACACTCTTTGTCCTGTTCTCCTTTGTCTGCGTCATCATTTGAACACAGCATAATAGAGGCAACAAAGTCGATGTTTGCAGCAGGTGAGCAGAGAATGCATGCATTGAAAATGGAAAACGAGTTTGTGTACAAAGAAAAGCATAAATGTTTAGCCGGGATTGTTAAACAGAACATATTTGTCCGTTTTTTACTGCATGAAAGTCTTGCTTGTCAGTGCATTTCAGACATGCACATCCTCACAGACTGTTGTTTATCTGAGCAACGCGTGTGTTTGTGAGCGCCAAGAGCAGCTGCGCTCTGCTGCGATGGAAGTGATTAGGTTTAGTGCCGGAAAAGAGTGCGGGCCGAGAAAAAACAGCAAGAGCGTGTTAAGTAAGGGAGAAATGTAAACCATGCATATCTACACACACTCTTGCTACTCTGTGTTATGCCTACGAGTAGATAAGACAACAAAGAGTGCATCTGTGTGGCTTTTTGTTTGTCCATCTTTGTTTTCGGAGCATTGTGAGTCACTTGATGTGTTTAGTTTCTTACACTCGCACTGAACAGTGCTCTACAAAACAGACACATATAAACAAATTATAAACAAATTCCCTCACATCACACATCGCACACACAGTATGTAGGGACGTCCCCTTGAGAAACGCTCTGCACTTCCTCCCTGTTTGAGCAGCGAGTCTCTCAGACAGAACGTCTCCCATCCAGACGCTAAACCACTGAACCACAGTCAGTGAGTGCGCTTCTGTGTGTGTGTGTGTGTGTGTGTGTGTGTGTGTGTGTGTGTGTGTGTGTGTGTGTGTGTGTGTGTGTGTGTTAGTGCCGAAGGTTTTGTAATGAGTGTGTTAGACAGGAACAGATGAGTCAGTGTTTTGCATTTATGTTTCTTAAGAATTCGTATACAAAATAGTACTATGGAATCATTGCCATATGTGGCCCTAAACCACAAAAACACAGGTATATTTGTAGCAATACCTAAAAATACTTTGTGTGGGTCAAAATTATAGATTTTTCTTTTATGCCAAAAATCATTAGTTCCATGAAGATATTTTGTAAACTTCCTACCGTAAATATATCAAAACTTAATTTTTGATCAGTGATATGCATTGCTAAGAACTTCATTTGGACAACTTTAAAGGTGATTTTCTCAATATTTAGATTTTTTTTTGCATTTTTGATATTTTGTATTTTTTGTGTCAAATTCCAACAAACCATATATCAATGGATGCATCTTAAATTTCTGAAAAACCCTTACAACTGGTTTTGCTGTCCATGGTCACATATTCATGGGTCAAAGACGTTAGGATGTCCATGTCAAAGGAAATTTACAAAAGTGATTTTATGTCCATAGAAAGCACATTATATGCAAGCAAAGTCTACTTTTAAGTTTTTGGAGAATATAATGTCAAATGTTGTTACATTGTCATTCAGTGTAACAATATGTATGTACAAATTCAACAAACATGCTTATCCTGACTTGCACATATTAAAATATATAAAAGAATAAGGGAGCATATTAAATTTTATTGTGTTTTAAATGAGCAAAACAATTCTTGCTGACAAATGGGCAAAACCCAGGATAGTGGCAAATTTTAAAAAATGTAGAATTTGCAACTGATTAGTATTTGGGGTGAAAGTAATTTGTCTTTTATTATGTCATAAATTGATTTATGTTGTAATCACGCCAAGATTGTTACACTGAATGACATTTTAGTGGGTGTCTTCTGTAAATTAGGGGGGAAATGTATGATATTTATTTTTTGCTTAGAAAAACAAAAACAAAAATGCAATAAAGTTAAACAGAAAACTTTTTAAGATTTTACCATGGTATCAGATCTGAAATATGCCATGAGACTGAAATGTACTATGGTATCTACCATGGTTCTCCAAGAAAGTACCATAAACATACACAGTACACACATACAGTATGCAAACATAAACTTCTATTTTTACTTGATTAATCGCAACTAATCATTTTGAATCTCTAGAAAAATGCCATGCTTTTTTGTAAACGGAATGTTCTAAATGTTTATTTGTCGATGCACATTATTAGTGCAGTATCACAGCATTTAAAGTGTGTTTTGGTGGATGTGATGTGATGTTTGTGTTGTTTGCGCGTGAGATCATGGCAGACAGAAGTGGATCGGTGTTGTCACAGTGACTGCGCTCAGAATAGCACCTGGCATCGCACTCGAACGCCGATCCTTGGCGCGGGCCGTGTTTGTGTGTGCGCCTCACATCTGTGCATATGTGTGTGGTCAGACCTCATAGTTTGTCAGATTTTGGGGAACAGCTTGGAGTTTTTCCCAGCTCTATTTTTCTGGCTGAGTAGCGACTAGCGCGTGTGCGTGTAACCGTACCTTGCTTTGGCTGGCGCGCTTAGGCCCGTTTAGCGGCCGTGTAACTCAAAACCGCTGTTGGCACGCAAGCGGCCGCCTCCCTGGGGTCCATCTCATCGTCAAGGCGATGAGTGACAGGTGAAGGCATCAGGAATTGTGGGTACAGACCCCAGCTCCCATAATCCTCATAGTCAAATCCGGTTTGTGTCGTTTGGCACATGTGCACGTCTCGCCTCATAATGACAGTCAAAACATTAGAAATAGCTCATTATAAAAGTAAAATAGTAAAAATTATAATTTGAATGCATTTGTTGACTCATAGCAAGAGCAGCCAGAGTGAATTTTATATAAACACTGACTTTTTAGGGGAGCCAGTATTTTTGAAGCAATTTTATTTTCAAGACTATTTTAGAGCTGTACACTCTTAAAAATAAAGGTGTCTCACGATGCCATAGAAGAACCTTTTTTTGTCTAAATGGTTCCATAAAGAACCTTCAACATCTGAAGAACCTTTCTGTTTGACAAAAGGTTCTTTGTGGCGAAAGAAGGTTCTTCAGATTATAATAAAGTAGAAAGAGATGGTTCTTTAAAGAACCTTTTGACTGAATGGTTCTCCAATGGCATCTGTGCTTTTAAAGCACCTTTATTTTTAAAAGTGTATGCTGAGCATTTGTTTCACAACATTCATCATTTGGTTCAACTGAATGGCAACTATCCAGAAATTTCTTTAAAAACTCAAAACAAATGTGTTTGCGATATACTTACCATTTGTACACATACGTTTTCTTTTTTTTCAGAAATGATTATTTTTTAGTCAGCAAGGGTGCATGAAACTCAAAAGTGACAGTAAAAATATTTATATAATGTTGCTAAAAATTTCTATTTTAAATAAATGCTGTTCTTATGAATTTTTCTTAATCAAACATGCTGAAAAATAAAATGTATCACAGTTTTCATGAAAATACTGGGCAGCACAGCTGTTTTCAACATTGATAATAATCAGAAATGTTTCTTGATGGGCAAATCAGCATATTAGAATGATTTCTGAAGGATCACGTGACACTGAAGACTGGAGTAATGATGCTGAAAATTCAGCTTTGTGTCCCAGAAATAAATTACGTTTTACTATATGTTCACATAGAAAACTCTTATTTTAAATTGTAATAATATTTTAAAATTTGTACTGTATTTTTGATGAATAAATCAGATTACCGACCATAATATAGATGGTTTTCTATGGGGTTGTAAAATAAAATATATGTCTGAAAAACCTTTTTTGGGTTAATCTCATGTTCAGGTCACATTTCATACCAAAAAAAAAAAAAAAATATATATATATATATATATATATATATATATATTACATAAAGGAATATTAAATTAGTTTTTGTACTATTAAGAGTTTTTGCATTTCAGTATTATTTTGATGACAATTAAGCATGTTTTTAGACATTGTGTGGAGTGTCCTGGTGTTTTCACTTTGCATTTTTATTGTGGTTTTATTATTTTAATTTCATCACTCAAATACAGTGATTTAAAGAAAATGATTAAAAATTTAAATTGTACTTAAGCCTGGCGTAACAATAATGTGTATGCTTGGTTATTTTTAAGTTATTTTGCATTAAGGTGTTAAGAATTTAGTTGTAAAATGTAAAATGCTAAATGCATTCTTGGCTGATTATATGACTTTCACCTTTTTGGTTGTTTTTATTTGTATTTGTGTATTTGTGCCTATGCATGTGAAATCTATCCATCTTTGTGGCACGGCTCCTCTCGATATCTCACTGTATTATTTCTGACTCTGTCTCCCTCTCTTCGAGATCATCCATGTGTCCTCTGTTTATTTGGGGACGTGGTCACATGACGCGTTATTTGGCCTGTGTCTCTGCTGTACTGTCTGAACTCTGTCTCTGTTTAAGGACACAACAAAGGCGAGTTTAAATTCTCTCTGTGTCTGTTCATGGCGTTTTTATTGTGACAGACACTTCCGATAGATTAGCCAAAATGTCTTCATCCAGAAATACACACTCGGCGCTCAGCCTCGTCTCGCTTACTGTGTTTTACAGTCTCGCACTCCTTTAAATATGTACATTGCACATGGACCTACTAATAAATATGTGACCCTGGACCACAAAACCAGTCTTAAGTCGCTGGGGTATATTTGTAGCAATAGCCAAAAATACATTGCATGGGTCAAAATTATTGATTTTTCTTTTATGTCAAAAATCATTAGGAAATTAAGTAAAGATCATGTTCCATGAAGATTTTTTGTAAAATTCCTACTGTAAACATATCAAAATGTAATTTTTGATTAGTAATATGCATTGCTAAGAACTTAATTTGGACAACTTTAAAGGTGATTTTCTCAGCATTTTGATTTTTTGCACCCTTAGATTTCAGATTTTCAAATAGATGTATCTCGACCAAATATTGTCCTATCCTAACAAACCATACATCAATAGAAAGCTTATTTATTGAGCTTTCATATGATGCATACATCTCAGTTTTGTAAAATTTAACCTTATGACTGGTTTTGTGGTCCAGGGTCACATGTCCTGTGAATGCATGCTAAATATATTGTGCAATATATGCTGAATTTCTGATCTGTTTGTCTGTGTTTTTCAGGCAAGAGTTTTACTCTCACCATCACCGTCTTCACAAACCCTCCTCAGGTGGCCACGTATCAGAGAGCCATAAAGATCACTGTAGACGGACCTCGAGAACCACGACGTGAGTGACCACACATGCAAACCTTAATAAAATTTTTAACATTTTTATATCATATATAAAATATGAAATAGATATTTTAGATTTTAATATAATCTAAAGAAAAATATAAAACAATATCTAATATACACACACACACACACACACACTTGCATTCAGATGTTAAGTATGTACTGCCAACTTGTGTGTTTCTTATGTTCATTATCACTGTCATTTGATCAGTGTAAAACAGTGAATTAAAGCTGTGCACGTGATTGTGTTTGATGTGGTTTGGCTGTTGGTGGCCGGATGGGTTTCGTTTTGTCTGTTCTGTGATTTCAGTCAGTTTAACAAGTAACGGGTGAGACTTAAGTCTGATTAGTATGTTGGTTCACATGAAACTTTTTATGCCACTTACAAACCAATGCATAGTATAGTGATGGTATCTGATGTAAAGTCTTAAGGAGCAGGGGTATATTTGTAGCAATAGCCAACAATACATTGTATGGGTCAAAATTATCGTTTTTTTGTTTTGTTTTGTTTATGCCAAAAATCATTAGGATATTAAATAAAGATCATGTTCCACGAAGAAATTTTGTAAATTTTCTACAGTAAATATATCTTATCAGAAATTATTACTTTTAGTTGGCAAGGGTGTGTTAAACTGATCAAAGGTGATAGTAAATGTCAGTAAAAGTATATTTATTCAGCTTTCAGATGATGTATAAATCTCAATTTAAAAAAAAATACTCTTATGACTGGTTTTGTGGTCCATATGATATTAAAATTGCAGTGAAAAATCTGTTTTTGCAGTGAAAAAAGTTTTAATAATAATAATTTATAATATGCATTTTACAAACTTACAAATTTTATCTTGACTTTAGTATTTTACATTTTACTATTACTTAATTTTGATATTATTTTTAATAGTAATCATTTAATATTCATATTTTGAATTATGTATTAAATTTGTCATTATTATTATTATTAAGTTTATATTTATATATTTTTTTAAGTTTTAGTAATGATTATAATGATTATAATTTATTAATATTATTATTATTTATATATTATTTATTATATTATTTATAATTATTTTTTATTTTAACTTTCAATTTTATCTTGACTTTAGTATTTTACATTTTTATTTTTAGTGTTATTGTTTAACTATTACCTAATTTTGATATTATTTTAATAATGATAATTTAATATTAATATTTATTATGCATTACGTTTGTCATTATTATTATTAAGTTTATATTTATATATATTTTTTAAGTTAATAATATTAATAATTTATAAAATACATTGTGTCTTAGGTTTTTGTGATTATAATTTATTAATATTATTATTATTTATAATTATTTTTTAGTTAACTTTCATTTCAACTTGACCTTAGGTTATTACATTTTTATTATTAGTGTTGTTGTTTAACTAATACTTCCTTTTAATATTATTTTTAATAATAATACTTTAATAATAATATTTATTATGCATTAAATTTGTCATTATTATTATTCATTTTATAAGGTATTAAGTACCAGGACTGGCATTAATATTGAGTTATCGCCTGTAAAATATTTGTATTGGTAAACCGCATTATTTCTATTAGTATACTTGTGTGTGTGTGTGTGTGTGTGTGTGTGTGTGTGTGTGTATGTGTGTTTTAATAGCATGTCTTTATATGAGCGCGTATCACGCTGTGCTCTCGTGTTGGTGGCCGTGGCGGCTCTATTCCCCGTTGGTCCGTTATTCCGGTCGGGAATCCGTCGGACGGCGCCACCCCACATATTCTGGGTCTGTCTGGCGGGATGCGCTGGCCTCGTCTTCAAAGCGCTCAGACGCGCTCTCTGATTTCAGCAGGACTTCCTTTCCTCGCGTGCGCGCCGACGACTGCGCGGATGAGTGCGGCTGATGGTTTCACACAGCTGCGGCCGCGTCTTTTCTGTTCCTTTCCGTTTGCCTTTTTCTCTCATCGCCTGTGATCATTAATCCCACCGTGCTCTCTATGTGTGAGGTCAGAGCGACACACACACTCACACACACTTCAGACGCCACAGCGCCCGCTACTGGAGCAATGCCATGCTCATTCAGCATCATTAGTGGGATGTGAGATGTACAGAAGTGTGTGTGTGTGGTCAGTTCTTGGTCTATATGTTGAGAGTGTGTGTTTAAGTGGTTTGACTGTGTTAATGAACAGTTAGTAACTAAATCGTTCTCTCTCATCTCCGTTCTGTGTGTGTGTGTGTGTGTGTGTGTGTGTGTGTGTGTGTGTGTGTGTGTGTGTGTGTGTGTGTGTGTGTGTGTGTGTGTCCAGGCCACCGACAGAAGCCGGATGAAGCGGTAAAGCCAGGCGCGTTAGCTTTCTCTGAACAGTTGCGGCGAAGTGCCATGCGGTGCAGTCCACACCACGGCCCCGCCCCCAATCCCCGCCCCACCCTCAACACGCCCCCCTTCAGCAGCCCCGCCCACAGCCAGATATCCGGTGAGTTAGACGGCAAAACCTCTGTATCTGATTCACATCATAGAGCAACACGAGGGCAGAGCTGTTTGTTAGTTCTATTCAATTCCATTCTGTCCAATTCTATATTCTACTCTTCTACTAAGGGAAGACCTGTTTGTTAACTGTTCCATTCCCTTCTGTTCTGTCCTATTCTGTAATATATTCTACTCTTCTAAACAAGGCAAACTTGTTTGTTAATTCTATTCAGTTCTATTCAGTTCCATTCTGTCCTATTCTATATTTTACTCTTCTACTGAGGGCAGACCTGTTTGTTAATTCTATTTAGTCCCATTCAGTTTTGTCCTATTCTATATTCTCCTCATCCAATGAAGGCAGACCTGTTTGTTAATTCTTTTCAGTTCTGTTTGCTTTTAGTTCCCTTCTTTTTTGTCTTATTTTACTTTATGTTTGGCTTTTCTACTGAGGGCAGACATGGTTGTTAATTCTATTCAGTTCTCAGTTCCATTCTGTTTTGTGGTTTTGTTAGTATATTCTATAGTGTATTAGTTTATTCTATATTCATATTCATATACTTAGGGCAGACCTGTTTAATTCTGTTCTGTTCTATTCAATTCCATTCTATATCCTTCTGTTTTGCTTATTCTGTTCTATATTCTTCTAATGAGGGCAAACCGGATTGTTGATTCTATTCAGTTTTAATTAGTTCCATTCTATTCCCTTCTGTTCTGTTCTATTCTGTACTCTACACTTCTAATGAGGACAGACCTGTGTAACTCTATTCAATTCTATTTTCTTCAGTTCTATTTTCTTCTGTTTTGTCTTATTCTATTCTATATTCTACTAAGTGTATTCAATTCCATTCTGTTTTGTCATATTCTTTTCTATATTCTATTCTTTTAATGAAGGCAGACCTATTTAACTATTTTCAGTTCTATTTGCTTTCATTCTATTTCCATCTGTTTTGTCTTATTCTATTCTATATTCTACTCTTCTACTGAGGGCAGACCTGTTTGTTAATTGTATTCAATTCCATTCTATTCCCTTCTATTCTGTCCTATTCTATTCTGTAGTCTACTCTTCTAGTCAGGGCGGACATGATTGTTAATTCTATTAAATTCTATTCAGTTCCATTCTGTTTTGTAGTTTTGCCGTGTTCTATTATATATTCAACTCTTTTAATGAGGACAGACCTGTGTGTTCATTCTATTCAGTTCTATTCAGTTACATTCTGTTCCCTTCTGTCCTATTCTATTTTGTAGTCTTCTCTTCTGCTATAGGTAGATATGATTGTTAATTCTATTCGGTTCTATTCAGTTCCATTCTGTCCTATTCTGTTCTATATTCTACTCTTCTAAAGAAGGCAAACTTGTTTGTTAATTCTATTCAGTTCCATTCTGTCCTATTCTGTATTCTACTCTTCTACTGAGGGAAGATCTGTTTGTTAATTCTATTTAGTCCCATTCAGTTTTGTCCTAATTTATTCTATATTCTGCTCTTCCAATGAAGGCAGACCTGTTTGTTAATTCTTTTCAGTTCTGTTTATTTTCTTTTAGTTCCCTTTCATCTTTTTCTATTCTATATTTTACTCTTCTACTGAAGACAGAATAGTTTGGTAATTCTATTCAGTTCCATTTGTCCTGTTCTGTTCTCTATTCTACTCTTCTAATAAAGACAGACCTGTTTAACTCCATTAAATTTTATTTACTTCCATTCTATTCCCTTCTGTTTCATCATATTCTATTCTTTATTCTACTAAGTATATTCAATTCCATTCTATTTTGTCATATTCTATTCTATATTCTACTTTTAATGAAGGCAGATCTGATTGTTAATTCTATTCAGTTCTACTCAATTCCATTCTATTCCCTTCTGTTCTGTCCTTTTCTATTCTGTAAGCTACTGTTCTAATGAGAACAGACCTGATTGTTAATTCTATTCAGTTCTACTCAATTCCATTCTATTCCCTTCTGTTCTGTCCTTTTCTATTCTGTAAGCTACTGTTCTAATGAGAACAGACCTGTTTAACTCAACTATTCAATTCCAATCTGTTCTGTCCTATTATATTCTATTCTATATTCTACTCTTTTAATGAAGGCAGACCTGTTAATTCTTTTCAGTTTTATTTACAGCCATTCTATTCTCATCTGTTTTGTCTTATTCTATTATATTTTCCACTCTTTTAATGAGGACAGACCTGTGTGTTAATTCTATTCAGTTCTATTAAATTCAATTCCATTCCCTTCCGTTCTGTCCTATTTTATTTTGCAGTCTTATCTTCTGCTAAGGGCAGATATATTTGTTAATTCTATTCGGTTCTGTTCAGTTCCATTCTGCTTTGTACTTTTGCCCTGTTCTATTCTATATTCTACACTTCTAATGAGGTCAGGCCTGTTTGTTAACTCTATTCAGTTCTATTCCCTTTTGTTTTGTGTTATTTTATTTTATTCTATTCTATTCTGTAGTTTACTCTTCTACTGAGAGCAGACCAGTTTGTTAATTCTATTCAATTTCATTCTATCCCATTCTTTTCTGCTGTTCTGTCCTATTCTATTCTGTATTTTACTCTTCTAATGAGGACAGGCCTGTTTGTTAACTTCATTCAGTTCTTTTTACTTCCATCCAGTTCCCTTCTGTTTTGTCTTATTCTATTCTATATTATACTCTTCTTCTGTGGGCAGACCTGTTTGGTAGTTCTATTCAAGTCCATTTTATTAATTTTTTTCTGCCCTATTCTATTTTGTGCTGTACTCTTATACTGAGGGCAGGCCATTTTGTTAATTTTATTCAATTCCATTCTATTCTATTCTGTTTTGTTCTATTCTATTCTACCATTTTAGAGGATCTTACTTAAAAATAAGAATGGTTTGTCCATTCTATTCTATTCTGTTCTATTCTATTCTATTCTATTCTATTCTATTCTATTCTACTCTATTATATCTTTGTAGAGTATTTTACTGAAGACCCATTAGAATCATTAGTCATTTATTTTCTGTTTAATTGTTCAGTTCAGTTTATTCCTATTCGAGGGATTCCCAACCTTTTTTTACATTTCCTTGTTAAGTTTTATTTCCTCCTTAAATAAAAAAAGAACTTTTCTAATCAGCTGAACCCCTTTGACCTAAAATATTTACTTGTGTATTTACTTTTAATGTTGTATATATTTAAATACAACTATTTGAATTCTTGTAGATAATTTTTCAATAATTTAACAACACATTTTCATAGTTATTTGTTTTTAAAATATATTATAGTAAATTTTAAACATATATAAAATATGTATTTTATTATTTAATATTTTAGTAAGTGCTTTATATTTTCTTTATCAATTAAAAATTAATTACTCATCAATTCAAATTAAAATTTTATTTGTCATACACAACCATATATGATTTTCTCGACAAAAAAATAAAGTATTTTATTATTAACTATTCTATTCTGTGTGTAGTCCTTCAGCCCTCATGATCCCAATGTAGATAATTCTAAGCATCACCGACCTCATTAGAGTCAGCAGTAAAATCATATTAATTGCTTTGCTTTAATAGGAATATTTCATTAAATCAGTCCGAATTTCCTGCAATGCTCATGTTGTGCTTTTGCATTAGTGTGTAATAGTTCAGGGATAGTGAAAGGAAGTGTGTGTGTGTGTGTGTGTGTGTGTGTGAGTGCTGTACGTTGTTTTTGGTTCTGCTTGTTCCTGGCAGGTGACGGGGGGAAGTGGGGACACATCACACATCATCGGACGTTCAGACATAACAAATACAGCGAACAAGGCCTCCTTTGATTGGAGCTTAGACAAGCATGCCAGAGCGTGCCGCCACACACACTCAAACACACACATGCAGTGGAAGGGAAAGTTTACAATCAGCAAAAGCCTCGTGGGGGCCACAAATGTTTCTTCGCTCTTTCATCGTTTCTTTTGTTTCATACTACAGAGAAGCCCGACTTAAACATTTGTACAGAAGAATGTCCGAGTTACACATTTGCTTCAAGTGACGTTTCACACAGCCTGAACACTGGAGCGTTACAGCATATGCATTATTCCTGCAGATCTATGCCATTGGTGTGTGAAGCGCATTTGTTTATTAAATATTTTGGGGTAATTTGATTATGCTTTCAGTTATGAATAAGCGGCATTCAAACAGAATGTTTTTTTGCATCGAAAACAGATGGATGGCACGCAGTGTGACATTAATTTGCTCAAAAATACAGGGAAAATAGTAAATAGTATTACAGTTTTAAAAAAATGTTTTCTATGTGAATATATTTTAAAATGCAATTTATTTCTGTGATCAAAGCTGAATTTTCAGCATCATTACTCCAGGCTTCAGAAAGTATTTTTTTGTGAAAACCAGGATGCGTTTTTTAGGATGCTTTAATGTAAAGAAAGTTCAAAAGGTTTTGGTGTAGATTTAAATTTCAAATTTTATGTTCAGTTAATCATTTTAGTAATCAAATGGACTGCCTTATGATCCTTTTAATCCAAATGGGTTTGGAACAACTTGACAATGAGTTTTTATTTCATTGCCAACTTTTTATTTTAGCATTATTTTACCTTTTGTACTATTTATTAATATTTTGATGTAGATTTTAATTTTATATGTTCGGTTCTCATTTTAATTTTAGTTTAAGTTTTAGCACTTATATATGTTTTTATATATTTTTAAAATATTTAAATTTGACTTAAATTTCTATTTATTTCTGTTTTAGCTTTAGTTATTTTAGTACTTCAGCTAAAGCTTATTTTGAGTTTGTCGCCATGACAATATTTTTAATATTTGCTTGTTTTTAAGTTGAAGTGTAATTTTTTATTTATTTTTATATCTTTATTTTTTTTTATTTATGTATATATTTAATTGTAGTAACTTAAAATTATTTTATTTCAGTTGCCAAGACAGTATATGCAATTTGCATCTAAATCTGCAATTTATTCCTGTGATCAAACCTGAATTTCCAGCATCATTACTACAGTCTTCAGTGTCACATGATCCTTCAGAAATCATTCATTTCATAAAATGCTGATTTGCTGCTCAAGAAACATTTCTGATTATTATCAGTATTAAAAACAGCTGCGCTGGCCAATATTTTTGTGAAAACCATGATGCTTTTTTTTAGTTTTCAGGATGCTTTAATGTAAAGAAAGTTCAAAAGAACAGCATTTAGTTGTCTCTTCTGGCACTTTTGATCAGTTTAATGCATCGTTGATATATTAAGAGCCGTCTTCTGAGAAATGGACTGATTGCAGCTCTAAGTTTGGCCTCAGCAGCACTTCTGCTTTTCATGCGTTGTTTAAAAACATTTCCCAATCTGTAAACACAGCCCTCCCACTCCGAAATACTGAGATCCTCTTAGTTTCTCTTCCCCTTCGTGGGTGCAGATGGGAGAAAGGTGTGTGTGAGAGAGAACGGCAGAAAGACGAGCACCTTGCATGTGCGTAACGAGGAGGAAGCAGAACGCAGAAAAGAGGAAGCGAGACGTGTTTGACAGGAAGCAGGCTTGTGTGAAAATCCCTCATTCAAAGCGCAACCAAATCTAGCGCTGTTTGGTTGTATTCATGGAAATAAGGGCATTAAATGCAACAAGTCTGGATGGTGAATGCTTACCAACAAAACTTCCTAAAACACCAAAGTCTGCATTTAAAATAACGGTTTGATAGCTCTGCATGACAACTAGTGACTCATTGATTTCCGCAAAGGAATTTTCTAAGAAAGTTGACACAAAGTGTTCCCGTGGCGTGGAGCTGAACGGCTGATGATGGACTGATGAAAGGACTGAACCGGGCCGGACTGCATGTTTCCTGCCTCGTGCTTCTCTCTGATCCGCCGGCCAGAAATAGCAGCGGGATTACGGCCAGCGGAAACCGTTATTAAGTCATTCAAGAGCTCTCTTTCTCTCTCCTTCTTTGCTACTTCTCTTTTCATACCATGAAAATCAGAAGCAGCTGCTCGCATGGGCCCGACGCGTCCGTTGTTTGTTTGTGTGCCGACGTGTTCGGACCAGCTCTGCCTCGTGCACACTTTAAGGATGTACGTTTGCTTTTGTAGAGCTTGTTTGTGAAGGTTTCTGGGGTTCTCAAAGCACTAAAACAATGTGAGATTAAAGAACTCACAGCCAAACTTCTCGAATATCCTCGGTTGCTTTGACTTCTCCCAGTAGTTTTCCGAAATGTCTGCTGTCTGATAACTGAGACTTTGGTAACAACGTTTGCAACTTTGATCATTACCGCAAAACCAACCTCAGAGGATCCCAATGAATTCTTCTCAGAAAGCCATTTCTCAAAGACGTGTTTCCAGTCATTACAGAAACACTTTTCCCAAGTCAACCCAGTTCTCTTCTCACTTCCCACCTCAAAATGATTATTCCCTTCATCCATATGCTGTTCATTTTCCTTGGATGAGTTTATTAGAGGTGCTCCAATTGGCAATAATCATTTTAGTAATCAAATCAAATGGACTGCCTCTTTGGATTCAGATTGGTTTGAAATTTCATTTTCAGGCCTTTTATTGTAGTACGATTTATATACCTTTTGTATTACTTATTAATATTT